>NC_069501.1:1105457610-1105619625 GCF_027579735.1 Bombina bombina
CTCTAGTTCAGCTATAATGAAAATATGGCCTATTAGGGGTACTTGAGGAACGCGGTTGAGAAACACTGCTATAGAAAACCAAACGAGCCAAGACTAAGCATTATTAAAACAAATATTCTTTTAACTGCAATTTTTTTTAAATAGCCAAACTCCACTCACCATTTGCCATACTTCAAGAAGCCAATCTGTGCTTTAGTATGCAGACAACAAGGCTAGCCATATTTATAATCTTAGTATGAAGTGCACTGTTTTTCAGTTATCAGCTAAACCTAATTAGGGAAAGATATGTAGCAGGTTTAGCCTTGAGAAGTCAGATGGGTACATTTCAGGTTTTGAGAATTAGAAAATCCACCATTTTAAGCGCTACATTATATGAAAAGGGGGCAAAATAAATAATGACAGTATATCACAAAGTTGTCATGAAATATAAGATTTTATATATAAAGACAATGTGTTTACTGTCCCTTTAATTTAAATAGTCCATTTTTGTTTATTTACTCTACATAATTGAAACTGAACAAGATCTTGTCAAAAAGTACATTTTATGCAATTGTTAAAAGGGTATAGTTTAAAAAATAAATTGTACGTGCTTAAAGATTACCATAATATAGTAGAAATATTATTAAAAAAAACAAAAAAAAAGACCCACTTATGAAGTTTTACATGAATGCTTAATATCATCCTAAATTATAATTCATGATCACAAGTTTGTTTGTTTTTATTGGATCAACTACCAAACAGTAAAGATGCAGACATAAAAAAAGACATTGTATAATTATATAATTTATATATTTATAAGCACAGCCTGTCTTTCAATTGTTCTAAAAGGTGTTGGAATATTTTTTTTTCCCACTTACCACACAAACTTCTGCCTGCCGGCATGAACACATGGGGCTGACAAGTTTCTCCAGCTGATTTCTGATTTTCTCATCTTCTTCTAGAACTTGTGTAAATTTTTTTAAAAAATCTTGGCCTTTGCCAGGGTCTGGCAAGTTTCCTAAGAAGAAAGCACAGCTGTGGATTCACGCATACTGTACAGTTCGTATGAACAAAAATGCAAATATCTTAACCACTTGTACTAATTTAGAATGTCACTTTCATAATTGTAGATAAAGGGATTGACTTAATCATAGTAATGCTGGGATGTGTACATACATTTTATAATGCTAATTTCAAAGCACATGCACCAGAGACTTGCAGCCTGAGACTGTTAATATACATGGCCAAGAGAAAGGAGAAAATAAGTAGAAAACAAAAAGCAGGTTAAAAAGTGCAAACTGGTACTGCTGCCAACTGTTAGGGAAAAAAAGCTAAAATTTATGCATACCTGATAAATTTCTTTCTTTACGGACATGGAGAGTGCACAACGTCATTCCAATTACTAGTGGGATATTTAACTCCTGGCCAGCAGGAGGCGGCAAAGAGCACCCCAGCAAAGCTGTTAAGTGTAACTGCCTTACCCATAACCCCCAGTCATTCAGCCGAAGGAAACGGAAAAAGGAAAAAAAACAAAACAAGTGTGAAAATGTGCCTGAGGTTTACTCAAAAACACTGCCGAATTATAATTAAAAAAAGAGGGCTGGGTCGTGGACTCTCCATGTCTAAAAAGAAAGAAATTTATCAGGTAAGCATAAATTTAGTTTTCTTACCTAGGACATGGAGAGTACACTACGTCATTCCAATTACTAGTGGGAACTTATACCCAAACTAGAGGACACGGAATGAACAGGGAGGGAGACGAGAGGCAGGAGGACCTAAACAGAAGGCACCACCGCTTGAAGAACCTTTCTCCCAAAAGAAGCCTCAGCTGAGGCAAAAATATCAAATTTGTAGAATTTGGAAAAAGTAAGCAAAGAGGACCATGTTGCCGCCTTGCAAATCTGTTCCACAGAAGCTTCATTTTAGCCCAAGAAGAGGAGACAGCCCTAGTGGAAAGAGCCGCAATTTTCTCAAGGAGGCTGCTGTCCAGCAGTCTCATAGGCCAAACGAATCAAACTTCTCAACCAGAGAGACAGAAGTGGCCTTCTGACCCTTACGCTTTCCAGAGAAAAACAGGACAGAAAATTGCCTAAAATCTTTACTAGCTTGAAAGTAAAACTTTAGAGCACACACAACATCCAAGTTATGCAAAATACATTCCTTATGAGGAGGATTAGGACCAAAAGAAGGAACAACAAATTCCTAATTAATGTTTTGATCTGACACCACCTTAGGGAGAAAACCCAAATAAGTATCTGCCTAAAAGATATGCTACGGGGAATCACACTGGAGAGCTGAAAGCACAGAAAAATCTATGAGCGGAAGAAATAGCAAGGAGAAACAAAACCTTCAAAGATAACAATATAATAACATGCATCGGCTCAAACAGAGCCTGCCAAACTTTAAAATCTAGATTAAGGCTCCAAGGAGGAGAAAGAAGTTTAAATACAGGCCTGATTTTGACCAGGGCCTGTACAAAAGCTTGGACATCTGGTAAGTCTGCCAGACGTCTGTGCGAAAGGATAGATAATGCAGGAATCTGACCCTTCAGAGTACTGACTGACAAACCTTTCTCCAGGCCATCCTGAAGAAAAGATAAAATACTGGGAATCCAGCCATTGATGCCGAAAAGGCGTTTGATAGATTAGATTGGCAATTCTTAAAACTCACATTAGCACGTTTTGGAATGGGAGAGAAACTTATAGGGAAAATTTTTGCCTTATATCATACTCCTAAAGCCCGGATTAAGCTAAATGATTCTTTATCAGACCCCTTTCCCATCCTTAACGGTACAAGACAGGGCTGTCCTCTTTCCCCCCTGCTGTTCGTTTTGGCTATGGAGGTCCTAGCTGCTAATGTTAGGAAAAATTCAGGAATAAAAGGGATTCAAATAGGTGACACTCAGTACAAAACTACAATGTACGCAGATGACGTCCTTTTTACTCTAACCTCACCCCTGGAATCACTTTCCTCCCTAATTCCTGTCATAGAGAGATATAGTTCCCTATCTAATTTCAAAATTAACATGTTGAAGTCTGAATTTTTAAGTGTAGGGCTTTCAGACCACAGGGCCAACCAGATTTCAGAGCAATACTTATTCCGACAGGAGCATACCTCCATCAAATACTTAGGAATTCAACTCTCGAACGCACAGGATTCCCTGTTCCAATTGAATCATCAGGCTCTGTTTGAGTCTGTCAAGGCAGAACTGAAGGGCTGGCAGAATAAATGCTTATCTTGGCTCGGTAGAGCACATGCTTTCAAGATGAGCATTCTTCCGCGCTTCCTCTATTTGTTCCAGACAGTCCCTATCTATCTCCCTCAGCACTACATCAGCTCAGCGCAAAAATTAGTCAATGCCTTCCTGTGGGCGCACCAACGTCCTAGAATTGCAAAGGCCACACTTTATAGGCCCCGCAATAGAGGAGGACTTGGAGTTCCTAACCTTCTGTCCTATCAGCAAGCAGCCTTTCTCACTAGAATTATAGATTGGTGCAAAAACGCGCAAGACAAAGAATGGGTGAGGCTCGAACATGACTTAACTGGCTCAAAAAGTTTAGGCACACAATGCTGGCTACACAAACGAGACAGAGCCCCGTGGAAATCCCCCACCTCCCTGATAATAGACACTTTTCTGACATGGGATCGCCTTACTAAATCCATAAAGGGGGTGTCTACGGTACCTTCCCCATTAACCCCCCTTTGCCATAATAAAGCCCTTCCCCCTTGCCTGCAGGTATGGGCGAATGGGACATATAGTATAGCAGCAGGGCTACCCTGCTTCTCCTTGCTAGAGGAGGGTAGTATCTTACCCAGGTCCACGTTGGCAGAGAGAAATATCCCATACTTTAACAATTGGTTTGAATACCTCCAACTGTCCCATTTTATCTCACACCATAAAGATAGGGCTAATATAGTTAGGAGTTTAAACCCCTTTGAAACACTTTGCTGGTCCACACAGCCAACGAGGGGAACCCTTTCCTTGACTTATAAGATTTTATCATCTATACACTCTAGAAATCTTCCATCATACACCCGAACTTGGGAAACGGAACTGGGCTTTAGTGTCCCCTCTGAGACATGGGACTCCATCTTTCAACATATGGGGAAAGCACCATCCTCAATGAACATCACCGAGACAAACATGAAACTATTATGCAGGTGGTACTTATACCCCAGTAGGCTGGCCAAAATTCATGGACTCTCTGACCCTCTGTGCTGGAGAGGCTGTGGACTTGTAGGCACTTTATACCACATATGGTGGGACTGTCCAGTTCTCCAACCCTTTTGGAAAAGCATTCACACTGAGATCCAAAAAGCCCTTGTACACGAGATTCCTTTAGACCCTCTGATTCTGCTTTTCAACAAACCCCCACGAATCAAATGTAAATATAAATCCAAATTATTATATATCATGCTTAGCAGCGCAAAACAATTAGTACCTAGACTATGGAAACAGAGAGCCGTCCCGACCACAAAAAGCTGGATGCAAAATGTTACACTCCTACTATCCCTTGAGAAGTACCACTACATCCAAACTAACAGACTTGACTTTTACTGTGCAATGTCCCTCTATTGGGAGACCTATATTCATGGGGTTGTTGGGTCCACTTGATGAATAACTGACATCTCCATATCCCCTCTCTGATTCTGGGCCCTGACGGATACCCGGACTTATAGGCTTTAAGCTTCTTGATGACTGTATACTCCATAACCCATGATATACAAAGTACTCTGCATCGCAACTCTCATCTCATAATGTATTATTATAAACATACAAGTTACGTAACATGTTACATTTTGTTTTGCTTTTTCATTCTCTTTTTTCTTTTTCTTTCGTTGTTTTATTATCTGATTTTTGTTTATTTGAAAAAGAAAAACCACAAGCTTTGGACTTCACAGCTGGCTTGTTCCTTGTATTCTTTTACTCTTGGACATTCCGTCTCTTTGATACACCCGAAAGTAGGTGAAAGATGTGTTAAGCTAAATTTATTAATGTCCAGAGGTATTGTTTTGTATTACTGATGACCAAATATCAAGCACGGCTTGAATGTATGTTATTTCAATTTTCTTTGTCAATAAAGCTTGTTTAAAAAAAAAAAAAAAAAAAAAAAAAAAAAAAAATACTGGGAATCCGTACCCGGCTCCAAGAAAAACCCATAGATTCGCACTAATAAGATATTTACACCATACCTTATGGAAAATCTTGCGAGTAACAGGTTTGCGAGACTGAAGCATAGTATTAAAGACTGTTTCAGAAAAACCACGTCTAGACAGAACTAGGTGATCAATCTCCAAGCAATCAGCTTCAGAGAATCCAGGTTTGCATGGAGGAAAGGACACTGATCTAGAAGGTTCTTCCTCAGAGGTAACATCCAAGGAGGTAGAGATGTGAGTCACCTCCATCATGACCAAGGAACACAGAGTTCCTCCAAGGTGGTTGATGTAAACCACCGAGGCAATGAAATCCAACTAAAGAGAATTGAGGTCAAGCTGCAAGGCATGAAGATTGCTTTCAACTCCAAGATGTTTATAGTAAGATGACTCCTCCCGAGTCCACAAGCCCTGAGCTTTTAAGAGAGCCCCAAACTGCTCCCCAGCCTAACAGGCTGGCTCCGTAGACAGAATCACTCAGGAGGTCTCCAGAAAACGAGATCCCCGAGATAGAGGATTGTGAGAAATATACCACGAGAGAGATACTCTTGTTAGGGGATCTAGATCTACCCTCCGCAATAAATCTAAATGGTCTCCATTCCCTATAGTTGTAGAGGTTTCAGATGGAACCGAGCAAAAGGAATGATGTCCATGGAAGCAAACATCAGACCAATCACCTCCATGCATTAAGTCACTGATGGACAAATAGACTGGAGAAAAAGGAACAAAGCTAGAATATTGGATTCTGACATCCGTCAGGAAAATCTTCCTGGACAGGGAATCTCTGACTGTCTCTATGAACACGCCCTTGTAGCTGGAACAAGGGAACTCTATTCCAGATCCACGTTACATCTCTTGGGGACATAGAAAAAAACAACATCTCTGTATGAGATTATGCTAGATTAAAAGATGACGTCATCTAGGCAAAACGCCACTGCAATTCCCAGGGATTTGTACCACTCACAAAGGTTCTGGAGACCCTTTTGACAAAGTCCTGGGAGCCAAGCGGAAAAGCAACAAACTGGAAATGCTTGAAAATTCCACCTTGGAAAGCTTGCTGCCATCAGAAGCACACTTCAGATGAGGAAGCAGAACCTGGAAGCTGTACCTGGGTTCAAACCTACAACCTTCTGATTCAGGAATGGTGGAGACACCACAAAGCCACATCTCCCCTTCCAGAAAGCCAAAACATCAAAACTGGATATGATCCCAGAGATGGGAACATGTAGATACAAGTACTTCAGGTCTTAGTCGTCATGAACTGACCTTCCTGTACCAATGGAAGGATGGAACGAATAGTTGCCCTCTAGAAGGACACTTCAGGTCCTTGTTCCTCTATAGGAACTGGAACAAATACTCCCAAAGAGGATAGGTCCTCTACGATAAAATGTATTGTGAAAGAGCAAGAGCCATGTGTGAGGTCTGAACTCACAACCTTCAGACAGTGAAACTGACGCGCTATTCACTGCGCTAACAAGTCCAGTTTAAGAAGACCACCCTCTTTACGTGGTTTAACAGCTTGCAAGCACACATTCAAGGTGCAAGTAGCTGCAGCTGGTTTCAAACTGCAAACCTTCCGCTTGCTAGGCAGCTAAGCAAACCATCAGGCTACTACAGCTGGCCTTTTTAAATGGTAATAAGAAAATAAAAATATCAGTGTCATGGCACCGACACTAGTCTATAATCCATGAGGATAATATAAAATTGTGCCTATTACAAAGAATAAGGCGACAGAAGCAAACATTTTAGTCTTAAATCACTAAGTTGATTATATATATATATATATATATATATATATATATATATATGTGTGTGTGTGTGTGTGTGTGTGTTACAGAGAGTAACACAAGAAGTCACAGACATGGAGAAATCATCTCCAACCAGTAGAGATTATATAAAAAGTGCCCCCCCAAAAAATTAGAGATGACCGGTCACTTCTACAGACTAAGTAGAATTCTTATATGGGACATAGCTACTCTCTATCAGAGAAAAATATCTGATAAATGGAGAAAAAGCATAAAAACCTCCAACCTAAGGCAGGTACTGAGCATCGTATGGTCATCTAAAAAGATTGAGAAATGAAAATAAATAAAATAACATGCTCCGATACAAAATATAAGAATTAGAGCAGATGCAACAATCTCAAAAACAGAATTTATGTTTACCTGATAAATTACTTTCTCCAACGGTGTGTCCGGTCCACGGCGTCATCCTTACTTGTGGGATATTCTCTTCCCCAACAGGAAATGGCAAAGAGCCCAGCAAAGCTGGTCACATGATCCCTCCTAGGCTCCGCCTACCCCAGTCATTCGACCGACGTTAAGGAGGAATATTTGCATAGGAGAAACCATATGTTACCGTGGTGACTGTAGTTAAAGAAAATAAATTATCAGACCTGATTAAAAAAACCAGGGCGGGCCGTGGACCGGACACACCGTTGGAGAAAGTAATTTATCAGGTAAACATAAATTCTGTTTTCTCCAACATAGGTGTGTCCGGTCCACGGCGTCATCCTTACTTGTGGGAACCAATACCAAAGCTTTAGGACACGGATGAAGGGAGGGAGCAAATCAGGTCACCTAAATGGAAGGCACCACGGCTTGCAAAACCTTTCTCCCAAAAAATAGCCTCAGAAGAAGCAAAAGTATCAAATTTGTAAAATTTAGAAAAAGTGTGCAGTGAAGACCAAGTCGCTGCCTTACATATCTGATCAACAGAAGCCTCGTTCTTGAAGGCCCATGTGGAAGCCACAGCCCTAGTGGAGTGAGCTGTGATTCTTTCAGGAGGCTGCCGTCCGGCAGTCTCATAAGCCAATCGGATAATGCTTTTAATCCAGAAGGAGAGAGAGGTAGAAGTTGCTTTTTTGACCTCTCCGTTTACCAGAATAAACAACAAACAAAGACGAAGTTTGTCTGAAATCCTTAGTAGCTGCTTAAGTAAAATTTGAGAGCACGAACTACATCCAAGTTGTGCAACAAACGTTCCTTCTTTGAAACTGGATTAGGACACAAAGAAGGCACAACTATCTCCTGGTTAATGTTTTTGTTAGAAACAACTTTTGGAAGAAAACCAGGTTTAGTACGCAAAACCACCTTATCTGCATGGAACACCAGATAAGGAGAAGAACACTGCAGAGCAGATAATTCTGAAACTCTTCTAGCAGAAGAAATTGCAACCAAAAACAAAACTTTCCAAGATAATAACTTAATATCAACGGAATGTAAGGGTTCAAACGGAACCCCCTGAAGAACTGAAAGAACTAGGTTGAGACTCCAAGGAGGAGTCAAAATTTTGTAAACAGGCTTGATTCTAACCAGAGCCTGAACAAAGGCTAGAACATCTGGCACAGCTGCCAGCTTTTTGTGAAGTAACACAGACAAGGCAGAAATCTGTCCCATCAAGGAACTTGCAGATAATCCTTTTTCCAATCCTTCTCGAAGGAAGGATAGACTCTTAGGAATCTTAACCTTGTCCCAAGGGAATCCTGCAGATTCACACCAACAGATATACCAAATTATGTGGTAATTTTTCTGGTTACAGGCTTTCAGGCCTGAACAAGAGTATTAATAACAGAATCTGAGAACCCTCGCTTTGATAAGATCAAGCGTTCAATCTCCAAGCAGTCAGCTGGAGTGGGTCGAACGGACCTAGAACAAGAAGGTCACGTCTCAAAGGTAGCTTCCATGGTGGAGCCGATGACATATTCACCAGATCTGCATACCAAGTCCTGCGTGGCCACGCAGGAGCTATCAAAATCACCGACGCCCTCTCCTGATTGATCCTGGCTACCAGCCTGGGGATGAGAGGAAACGGCGGGAACACATAAACTAGTTTGAAGGTCCAAGGTGCTACTAGTGCATCCACTAGAGCCGCCTTGGGATCCCTGGATCTGTACCCGTAGTAAGGAACTCTGAAGTTCTGACGAGAGGCCATCAGATCCATGTCTGGAATGCCCCACGGTTGAGTGACTTGGGCAAAGATTTCCGGATGGAGTTCCCACTCCCCCGGATGCAATGTCTGACGACTCAGAAAATCCGCTTCCCAATTTTCCACACCTGGGATGTGGATAGCAGACAGGTGGCAGGAGTGAGACTCCGCCCATAGAATGATTTTGGTCACTTCTTCCATCGCTAGGGAACTCCTTGTTCCCCCCTGATGGTTGATGTATGAACTTGGCCCTCGCTAGCTGAGGCCAAGCTTTGAGAGCATTGAATATCGCTCTCAGTTCCAGAATATTTATCGGTAGAAGAGATTCTACCCGAGACCAAAGACCCTGAGCTTTCAGCGATCCCCAGACCGCGCCCCAGCCCATCAGACTGGCGTCGGTCGTGACAATGACCCACTCTGGTCTGCGGAAGGTCATCCCTTGTGACAGGTTGTCCAGGGACAGCCACCAACGGAATGAGTCTCTGGTCCTCTGATTTACTTGTATCTTCGGAGACAAGTCTGAATAGTCCCCATTCCACTGACTGAGCATGAACAGTTGTAATGGTCTTAGATGAATGCGCACAAAAGGAACTATGTCCATTGCCGCTACCATCAAACCTATCACTTCCATGCACTGCGCTATGGAAGGAAGAGGAACGGAATGAAGTATCCGACAAGAGTCTAGAAGTTTTGTTTTTCTGGCTTCTGTCAGAAAAATCCTCATTTCTAAGGAGTCTATTATAGTTCCCAAGAAGGGAACCCTCGTTGACGGAGATAGAGAACTCTTTTCCACGTTCACTTTCCATCCGTGAGATCGGAGAAAGGCCAGGACAATGTCCGTGTGAGCCTTTACTTGAGGAAGGGACGACGCTCGAATCAGAATGTCGTCCAAGTAAGGTACTACAGCAATGCCCCTTGGTCTTAGCACCGCCAGAAGGGACCCTAGTACCTATGAGAAAATCCTAGGAGCAGTGGCTAATCCGAAAGAAAACGCCACGAACTGGAAATGCTTGTCCAGGAATGCAAACCTTAGGAACCGATGATGTTCCTTGTGGATAGGAATATGTAGATACGCATCCTTGAAATCCACCTTGGTCATGAATTGACCTTCCTGGATGGAAGGAAGAAGTGTTCGAATGGTTTCCATCTTGAACGATGGAACCTTGAGAAACTTGTTCAAGATCTTGAGATCTAAGATTGGTCTGAACGTTCCCTCTTTTTTGGGAACTATGAACAGATTGGAGTAGAACCCCATCCCTTGTTCTCCTAATGGAACAGGATGAATCACTCCCATTTTTAGCAGGTCTTCTACCCAATGTAAGAATGCCTGTCTTCTTATGTGGTCTGAAGACAACTGAGACCTGTGGAACCTCCCCCTTGGAGGAAGCCCCTTGAACTCCAGAGAATAACCTTGGGAGACTATATCTAGCGCCCAAGGATCCAGAACATCTTTTGCCCAAGCCTGAGCGAAGAGAGAGAGTCTGCCCCCCACCAGATCCGGTCCCGGATCGGGGGCCCGCATTTCATGCTGTCTTGGTAGCAGTGGCAGGTTTCCTGGCCTGCTTTCCTTTGTTCCAGCCTTGCATAGGTCTCCAGGCTGGATTGGCTTGAGAAGTATTACCTTCCTGCTTAGAGGACGTAGCCCTTGGGGCTGATCCGTTTCTGCGAAAGGGACGAAACTTAGGTTTATTTTTGGTCTTGAAAAGACCTATCCTGAGGAAGGGCGTGGCCCTTGCCCCCAGTGATATCAGAGATAATCTCTTTCAAGTCAGGGCCAAAGAGTGTTTTCCCCTTGAAAGGAATGTCAAGCAATTTGTTCTTGGAAGACGCATCCGCTGCCCAAGATTTTAACCAAAGCGCTCTGCGCCACAATAGCAAACCCAGAATTTTTTCGCCGCTAACCTAGCGAATTGCAAGGTGGCGTCTAGGGTGAAAGAATTAGCCAATTTAAGAGCACGAATTCTGTCCATAATCTCCTCATAAGAAGAAGAATTACTAATAATCGCCTTTCCTAGCTCATCAAACTAGAAACACGCGGCTGCAGTGACAGGGACAATGCATGCAATTGGTTGTAGAAGGGAACCTTGCTGAACAAACATCTTTTTTTAGCAGACCTTCTCATTTTTTATCCATAGGATCTTGGAAAGCACAACTATCTTCTATGGGTATAGTGGCGCGCTTGTGTAGAGTAGAAACCGCCCCCTCGACCTTGGGGACTGTCTGCCATCAGTCCATTCTGGGGTCGACTATAGGAAAACAATTTTTTAAATATGGGGGGAGGTACTAAAGGTATACCGGGCCTGTCCCATTCTTTACTAACAATGTACGCCACCCGCTTGGATATAGGAAAAGCTTCGGGGGGCCCCGGGGCCTCTAAGAACTTTTCCATTTTACATAGTGGTTCTGGAATGACCAGATAATCACAATCATCCAAATTGGATAACACCTCCTTAAGCAGAGCGCGGAGATGTTCCAACTTAAATTTAAAAGTAATCACATCAGGTTCAGCTTGTTGAGAAATGTTTCCTGAATCTGAAATTTCTCCCTCAGACAAAACCTCCCTGGCCCCCTCAGACTGGTGTAGGGGCCCTTCAGAAACCATATCATCAGCGTTCTCATGCTCTACAGAATTTACTAAAACAGAGCAGTCGCGCTTTCGCTGATAAGTGGGCATATTGGCTAAAATGTTTTTGATAGAATTATCCATTACAGCCGTTAAATGTTGCATAGTAAGGAGTATTGGCACACTAGATGTACTAGGGGCCTCCTGTATGGGCAAGACTGGTGTAGACGAAGGAGGGGCTGATGCAGTACCATGCTTACTCCCCTCACTTGAGGAATCATCTTGGGCATCATTTTTACTAAAAAATTTTTATGACATAAAATACATATAGTTAAATGAGAAGGAACCTTGGTTTCCCCACAGTCAGAACACAATCTATCTGGTAGTTCAGACATGTTAAACAGGCATAAACTTGATAACAAAGCACAAAAAACGTTTTAAAATAAAACCGTTACTGTCACTTTAAATTTTAAACTAAACACACTTTATTACTGCAATTGCGAAAAAGTATGAAGGAATTGTTCAAAATTCACCAAAATTTCACCACAGTGTCTTAAAGCCTTAAAAGTATTGCACACCAAATTTGGAAGCTTTAACCCTTAAAATAACGGAACCGGAGCCGTTTTTATATTTAACCCCTTTACAGTCCCTGGAATCTGCTTTGCTGAGACCCAACCAAGCCCAAAGGGGAATACGATACCAAATGATGCCTTCAGAAAGACTTTTCTATGTATCAGAGCTCCACACACATGCAGCTGCATGCCATGCTGTCCTCAAAAACAAGTGCGCCATACCGGCGCGAAAATGAGGCTCTGACTATGATTAGGGAAAGCCCCTAAGGAATAAGGTGTCTAAAACAGTGCCTGCCGATATAATCATATCAAAATACCCAGAATAAATGATTCCTCAAGGCTAAATATGTGTTAATAATGAATCGATTTAGCCCAGAAAAAGTCTACAGTCTTAATAAGCCCTTGTGAAGCCCTTATTTACTATCTTAATAAACATGGCTTACCGGATCCCATAGGGAAAATGACAGCTTCCAGCATTACATCGTCTTGTTAGAATGTGTCATACCTCAAGCAGTAAGAGACTGCACACTGTTCCCCCAACTGAAGTTAATTGCTCTCAACAGTCCTGTGTGGAACAGCCATGGATTTTAGTTACGGTGCTAAAATCATTTTCCTCATACAAACAGAAATCTTCATCTCTTTTCTGTTTCTGAGTAAATAGTACATACCAGCACTATTTTAAAATAACAAACTCTTGATTGAATAATAAAAACTACAGTTAAACACTAAAAAACTCTAAGCCATCTCCGTGGAGATGTTGCCTGTACAACGGCAAAGAGAATGACTGGGGTAGGCGGAGCCTAGGAGGGATCATGTGACCAGCTTTGCTGGGCTCTTTGCCATTTCCTGTTGGGGAAGAGAATATCCCACAAGTAAGGATGACGCCGTGGACCGGACACACCTATGTTGGAGAAAAGAAAACCACACGATGGCGCCAAACCCTAAGCCATTGCAAAGCAGAAATTATGAATATTCAGAAATATTAGCTTAGATAATTAAATATAGGCTCTGAGATTGGGTATTTCAGTTAGACAAACTGATTCAGAACCATAGTCCTCTTTAAATACAGAGGACTACAAGTTACAACAGGCATACCTGAACTAAAGGACATCATAGTATAAAGTATTTTAATCCTGAATATCAACCATCCTAGTTACAATGCTTAACCAGACTAAGCTGATATAAGAAAAAACAGAAAAAACTGTGACAAAGACAAAAGCGGCAGTATGCAGCAATTAGCCTCACTTGTCAGCCCTTAAACTGAAGTGGCTGAAAAAGTGAAGCGTTAGAGTCAGCGGCTAGTCTGCTACGTATCTAATGTAGTGAAAATAAACTGGTAACCCCCACTGACACAACTTTAACCTTATGCCAAAAAAAAAACACACGCTCCTCATAACAGTGCAGGTAAGTCCACCACACCTTATGGTAGAGTCACTGGCTTACGAGCCAGAATCAAAGTGTCGATGACACTCTCAGAGAAACCTCTTTTGGCTAAGACTAAGTGTTCAATCTCCAAGCAGTCAGTCTGAGAGAATCTAGATTTTGATGTAGAAACGAACCCTGTAGAAACATGTCACTGCGACAGGGTAATCTCCACATAGGAGATGAGGACATCCCAACCAGATCCACGAACCTAGTCCTTGGCAGCCAGGATGGAGCAATTAAATCACTGATGCTTGCTCCTGCTTGATGCGGGCCACCACTCGAGGAAGAAGAGGTAATGGAGGAAATAGATATGAGTCTAAACCTCCAGGGAACCGCACTAGAGCCTCTATTAGTTCTGCTTGAGGATCCCTCTATCTTTACCCGTACCTGGGAAGTTTGGCATTTAGACGGGAGGCCATGAGGTCTCTCTCCATCGTCCCCCATCTGCTGCATATCTCTGCAAATACCTCAGGGGGGGAAGAGACCATTCCCCCGGGTGAAAGGTTTGCCTGCTTCCCAGTTGTCCATACCCGGAATGTGGATCGTTAACAGCATACAATTCTGAGGCGTCCGCCCATTATTGAAGTTGAGATACTTCTCTCATCGCTAAGGAACTTCTCATTCCTCCCTGGTTGATGTAGGCTACCGAAGTTATATTGTCTGATTGGAATCTGTTAACCCCTTAATGACAACAGTACTTTTCCATTTTCTGTCCGTTTGTGACAAAGGCTATTTTTACATTTTTGCAGTGTTTGTGTTTAGCTGTAATTTTCCTCTTACTCATTTACTGTACCCACACATATTATATACCGTTTTTCTCGCCATTAAATGGACTTTCTAAAGATACCATTATTTTCATCATATCTTATAATTTACTATAACAAAATTTATAAAATATGAGGAAAAAATGGAAAAAAAACACTTTTTCTAACTTTTAGCCCCAAAATCTGTTACACATCTGCAACCACCAAAAAACACCCATGCTAAATAATTTCTAAATTTTGTCCTGAGTTTAGAAATACCCAATGTTTACATGTTCTTTGCTTTTTGTGCAAGTTATAGGGCCATAAATACAAGTAGCACTTTGCTATTTCCAAACCACTTTTTTTCAAAATTAGCGCTAGTTACATTGGGACACTGATATCTTTCAGGAATCCCTGAATATCCCTTGACATGTATATATTTTTTTTTTAGAAGACATCCCAAAGTATGGATCTAGGCCCATTTTGGTATATTTCATGCCACCATTTCACCGCCAAATGCGATCAAATACAAAAAATCATTCACTTTTTCACAAATTGTTTCACAAACTTTCGGTTTCTCACTGAAATTATTTACAAACAGCTTGTGCAATTATGGCATAAATGGTTGTAAATGCTTCTCTGGGATCCCCTTTGTTCAGAAATAGCAGACATATATGGCTTTGGCGTTGCTTTTTGGTAATTAGAAGGCTGTTAAATGCCGCTGCGCACCACACGTGTATTATGTCAAGCAGTGCAGGGGTTAATCAGGGAGCTTGTAGGGAATGTGTAGGGTTAATTTTAGCTTTAGTGTAGTGTAGTAGACAACCCAAAGTATTGATCTAGGCCCATTTTGGTATATTTCATGCCACCATTTCACCGCCAAATGCGATCAAATAAAAATAAATTGTTTCCTTTTTCACTAACTTTAGGTTTCTCACTGAAATTATTTACAAACAGCTTGTGCAATTATGGCACAAATGGTTGTAAATGCTTCTCTGGGATCCCCTTTGTTCATAAATAGCAGACATATGTGGCTTTGGTGTTGCTTTTGATAATTAGAAGGCCGCTAAATGACGCTGTGCATCACACGTGCATTATGGCTAGCAGTGAAGGGGTTAATTAGGTAGCTTGTAGGGAGTTTGCAGGGTTAATTTTAGCTTTAGTGTAGAGATCAGCGTCCAACCTGAAAAATCAGACCCCCTGATCCCTCCCAAACAGCTCTCTTCCCTCTCCCACCCCACAATTGCTCCCGCCATCTTAAGTACTTGCAGAAAGTCTGCCAGTACTAATATAAAAGGTATATTTGTTTTTTTTTTTTTGGGGGGGGGGGGGTTAATAGCATATTTACATATGCTGCTGTGCAGAATCCCCCCTTAGCCCGCAATATCATGGATCCCCCATCAAACAGTTCTCTAACCCTCCCCCTCTAGCCTAATGGGCGCCATCTTGGGTACTGGCAGCTGTCTGCCAGTACCCAGTTAAGTAAAAAAAAAAAAAAAGATTCTTTAATTTTAAGCTACTTTCTGTAGTGTAGCTACCCCCTCCCACACCCCCTCCCAGAACCCTTCGATTACTTTATAAATAAAATCCCCCCCCCCTTTTCTCCCAATGTATTATTTTACTTTTTTACTTCTGTAGGGTAGCGGTTCCCACCCGCTCTCGCCCCGTGCACGCGTCCACCCGCCGCCCCGTGCACGCGCCCCCCCCCCCCCCCCCCCCGCCGCCCCGCCCCCCCGCCCCCCTCCACATGATCACGGGCCCATTGCAGGCCGCCCACCCGCCTCCCTGTTTCGCTCCCACCCACCAACGATGCTCCGGTGCAGAGAGGGCCACAGAGTGTAAAGGGGTAGCTTGTAAAGGGGTATTGCAGGATGCCTCCATATCGATGCATCACTGTAATACCCTCAGAGCTCACTCTGTTAGACAACTGACGCACCAGGTACGTCTATTGTCATTAACTGCTTGTTAATGCATGACGTACCTGGTACGTCAGTTGTCATTAAGGGGTTAAACTAAAACGATCCCAAAAGGGGCCAAAGCCTTCAGAACATTGAAGATTGCCCGGAGTTCCAAGAAATTGATCCACAGCCCTTGTGCCCTCCTGGCACCCCAAACGTAGACTTGTGTCTGTAGTCACAATCTCCCAGGACGGTCTCAAGAAGCACGTGCCTTGGGACAGGTAATCTTGACAGAGCCACCAAGAGAGCGAATCTCTCGACAGGCTGTCCATTACTATCTGTTGGGAAAGATCAGAATGGTCGCCGTTTCATTGCCTCAGCATGCATAGCTGTAAGGGTCTGAGATGGAATCTGGCAAAGGGAATGATGTCCATACCATGAGTCTAATGACCTCCATACACTGGGCCACCGAAGGTCTCAAGGAGGCCTGGAGGGCAAGAGATGTTGTTAGCTTGCAACGTCTTTGATCTTCATGGATATAGAATATATCAACGTACCCAGGAAATTCAACCTGGTATTTGGAGAAATAAATATTTTCTAAGTTTATCTTCTTATCCATGTGATCGAAGAAGACTGAGAAGGAATTCCGAGTTCTCCATTGCTAGACGAAAATATGGTGCTTTTACCAAGATATCGTCCAGGTAAGGTGCTACTGCCATACCTCTTGTTCTGGCAACTGCTAGAAAACCCCCAGAACCTTTGTAAATATTCTTGGAGCAGTAGCTAAGCCAAACAAAAGTGTTATGAACTGAAGGTGCTGGTCCAGAAAGGAAAACCTCAGAAACTGAAAATGGTTGTGTATTGGAACATGAAGGTACGCTTCTTTCTGGTCTATGGTGGTTAAAAACTGTCCTTCCTGAACCAGGGGGAGAAATTACTGTATTGTCTACATTTTGAAAGAGGGGACACTCAGAAATTTGTTTAGGCACTTCAGGTCCAGAATTGGACGAAAAGTTCCCTCCTTTTTGGGAACCACAAAGAGGTTTGAATAGAACCCCAGACCTCTTTGTAATGTAGGTACCGGGACAATTACTCCTAAAGAGGCTGTCCTCTTGTAGATGAAAAGCGGCGTCTGTAATAAAAGAATTAGCTATCTTAAGAGCCTTAATTCTGTCCAGAATATCATATAGTGGGGTCTCCGCCTGAAGAGCCTCTTCTAGAGCCTCAAACCAAAAGGCAGCTGCAGTTGTTACAGGAACAATGCATGCAATAGGTTGAAGAAGAAAACCTTGATGAACAAAAATTTTCTTTAGGAGACCCTCTAATTTTTTATCCATAGGATCAACGAAAGCCCAACTGTCTTCAATAGGTATAGTTGTGCGCTTAGCCAGAGTAGAAATAGCTCCCTCCACCTTAGGGACTGTCTGCCATGAGTCCCTCATGGTGTCAGATATGGTTAACATTTTCTTAAAAACAGGAGGGGGAGCGAACGGAATACCTGGTCTATCCCACTCCTTAGTAACAATGTCCGAAATCCTCTTAGGGACCGGAAACACATCAGTGTAAACAGGAACCTCTAAATATTTGTCCATTTTACACAATTTCTCTGGAACTACAATAGGGTCACAATCATCCAGAGTAGCTAAAACCTCCCTGAGCAATAAACGGAGGTGTTCTAGCTTAAATTTAAATACCGTCATATCTGAATCTGTCTGAGGGAGTAACCTTCCTTAATCAGAAATCTCCCCCTCAGATAGCAAATCCCTCATCCCTACCTCAGAACATTGTGAGGGAGTATCGGATACGGCAACTAAAGCGTCAGAAGGCTCAGCATGTGTTCTTATCCCAGAGCTACTGCGCTTCCCTTGCAACCCTGGCAGTTTAGATAAAACCTCTGTAAGGGTAGTATTCATAACTGAGGCCATATCTTGCAAGGTGAAAGAATTAGACGCACTAGAAGTACTTGGCGTCGTTTGTGCGGGCGTTACTGGTTGTGACACTTGGGGAGAACTAGATGGCAAAACCTGATTTCCTTCTGTCTGAGAATCATCCATTGCCAAACTCAAAATATGCTGTCTGCAAGTTAGACATATCCGTACAAGTGGGACACATTCTAAGAGGGGGTTCCACAATGGCTTCTAAACAAATTGAGCAATGAGTTTCCTCAATGTCAGACATGTTGAACAGGCTAGTAATGAGACAAGCAAGCTTGGAAAACACTTTATTTAATGAAAAAAACACAATTTTCAAAAAACGGTACTGTGCCTTTAAGAGAAAAAAAAAGCATACACAAACTGCAAAACAGGTTAAAATATCTTCAATTTTTCAGAAATTTTAACAGTGTACCTATTAAGCTTTAGGAGGATTGTACCCCAAGTAAATAAGCAATGCACCCCCAATTAACAAAACCGGATCACAAAAGGTCTAAAACCGGTTTAAACCCCTAATAGCACCTTGCCACAGTTCTGCTGTGGCCCTACCTGCCCTTAGGGAACGATAAAAAGATGTTAAAGCTTCGATTAGGCCCTCAGGATGAATATCAGGACCTCAGGAGAAGTTGCTTGCTGCTTGCCAGTACAACTAAATGCGCAACAGAGGCGCGAAAATAGGCCCCGCCCTTCACACTCGATGTGGCTGGGGCCTTTCCCAAATCCAAAAAACCTTGCCTGAAGCCATGTGGGTTATAATAACCCCAATAAAAGCCAAATGAACCCTCATGCAAAAGTCCCTAATAAAGAACGTTACTCCCAGAACACCCAAACGTTTGTCTTCCAATCTCTTATAAAAACTGAGTGCCCAAAATAAATAAAAAAAAAAAAAGCCCTTTATGCAAGCTAGTAAAACCTCTTAACCCTAGTATTACTGCTTACCCTTCCCCTAAAGGGGATACTGTCAGCCTTTCTGAGTTAACACAGTCTCTGCAGAAAAATGACTGAACATACCTCATTGCTGTATCGCAAGAACCGTTCCTCACACTGAAGTTTTCCTGTACTCCTCAGCTTCTGTGGGAACAGCAGTGGACCTTAGTTACAAATGCTAAGATCATCATCCTACAGGCAGAAATCTTCATCTATGTCCTGCCTGAGAGCAAATAGTACACACCGGTACCATTTAAAAATAACAAACTCTTGATTGAAGAGAAAATAAAAACTAACAGTTTAACACCTCTTCTCTTTACCCTTCCTGCTTAGAGCCAGCAAAGAGAATGACTGGGGGGTGGAGTTAAGGGGGGAGCTATATAGACAGCTCTGCTGTGGTGCTCTCTTTGCTACTTCCTGTCAGGAAAGACAATATCCCACAAGTTAGGATGAATCCGTGGACTCGATACATCTTGCAAAAGAAAGACTGTATATCAGGAAGCTCAGCGAGCCTTTTGTGTAATAACACAGATAGAGCTGAAATCTGTCCCTTTAAGGAACTATGGCAAGGCCCTACTCCAAACCATCTTGGAAAAAGGAAAGAATCCTGGACACCCTGATCTTATGCCAGGGGAATCCACGCTCTTCACACCAGAATAAATAGGTCCTCTATACCTTATGATAGATGCGACGGGTGACCAGCATTCTAGCTTGAATGAGTGTATCAATCACTCTCTCCGAAAAACCTCTCTTGGCTAGGACTAAGCGTTCAAATCTCCACACAGTCAGCCTCAGAGAATATAGATTCTGATGAACAAAGGGACCCTGTTTCCAGCAGATCTCTGTGACAAGGTAACCTCCATGGAGTAGATGAGGACATCCCCACCAGGTCCGCGAACATCCTTCTCCGGCCAAGATGGAGCAATTAGAATCGTCAAAGCTTGCTCTTGCTTGATGCAGGCCACTACCCGAGGTAGAAGTGGTAACGATGGAAAAATATAAACTAGTTTAAACCCCCAAGGCACTGCTAATGCATCTATCAGCTCTGCCTGTGGGTCCCTGGACCGCGACCCGTATCTGGGTAGCTTGGAATTTAGTCGGGACACCATGAGATCTATCTCCGGAGTCCCCCAACTGTTGGACAGCAGAGCCCCCAGAACCTTCGTAAAGACTCTTGGGGCAGTAGCTAGACCAAATGGAAGAGCAACAAACTGGAAGAGCTGGTCCTTGTGTATTGGCACATAAAGTTAAGCATCCTTCAAGTCTATTGTAGTCATGAACTGTCCCTCTTGAACTAAGGGCAGAATGGACCTTATAGTCTCCATCTTGGGAGATGGGAACGACAGAAAATTGTTTAAACACTTTAGTTCCAGAACTGGGCGAAATGTACCCTCCTCCTTTGGGACCACAAGACGGTTTGAGTAGTACCCATGACCTCTCTCTGCTAGAGGTACCGGCACAATTACTCCCAGGAAGGAGAGATCCCTCACACACCCTAGAAAAGCTTCTTGTTCCCCTGGGTGGATGAGATTTGAAACCTATCCTGTAACCCTGAGCGATGACCTCCAGAACTCAAGGGTCTTGCACGTCCCCAAGCCAAGCCTCCACAAAGTGAGATAGTCTGCCCCCAATGCTATCCAGCAACTGGTCGGGGACCGCCCCTTCATGCCGATTTTGTTTCGGCAGGCTTCTTGTTCTGCTTGGATTTATTCCAAGATTGAGAAGGTTTCCAAGTTCCCTTGGACTGATCAGGCTTCGCAGGGGGCTGCTAGCATAGGGATGTATCCGAACGAAAGGGACAAAAATTAGGACCCTGTCCTTTAGGTTTATTCTTCTTATCCTGCAGTAGAAAGGCACCTTTGCCCCCAGTGACCATGGATATGATTGAGTCCAGGCCTGGACCGAAAAGAACCTTCCCCTTAAAAGGAAGGGAAAGTAGTCTAGATTTTGAAGTCATGTCCGCAGACCAAGACTTCAGCCAGAGTGCCCTACGGGCTAGAACAGAAAAACCTGATGTCTTGGCATTCAGGCAAATGATCTGCATACTTGAATCACAGATAAAAGAATAAACTACGCTCAAGGCCTTAATTTTTTCCTGGATCTCCTCAAGGGGAGTTTCCACCTTGATCATCTCCGATAGAAAGCCGCACCAATATGTAGCTGCTCCAACCACCGCAGAAACTGCAGCTGCAGGATGAAACAAATACCCCGTGTGCTGAAACATCTTTCTTAACAGAGTTTCTGGCTTCTTATCCATGGGCTCCTTAAACAACAAACTATCCTCAAGTGGGATAGTAGTGCGCTTAGCGAGCGTGGAGATAGCTCCATCGACCTTAGGGATGAGGCCCCACAACTCCAATTGCGAGTCTGGAACCGGGAACAATTTCTTTAAGGAAGAAGGGGAAAAAGAAAATCTAAGTCTCTCCCAATCATTCTTATTAGCCATTTTTACGGGAACCGGGAAAGTCTGTGGCACCACCCTGTCCTCATAAACCTTATCAAGTTTAGGAATAGAAGGTTCCTCTGGTAATTTAGGTTCTGGAACACCTAAAGTAGCCAACACTTCCTTTAACAAAAAGCGTAAATGCTCGATCCTAAATCTAAAGTCTGGTTCCTCCACAGCCGGAGGTTTAGAGGCAGCAGATTCCAACCCAGAAAGAGTATCCTCTGAAGTATCAGAGGCGTCATCAGCGGATAATCTAGTAACAGATAAATCCAACAAATTAGTAGATGACCCCTTGGAAGGATAGCAATATTCGCTTGTGCTTAGCAGGACGAGGTAAAGCACTGAAGGCCGCAGACACCGCCGTTTGTAGCTGTTCAGTAAAGTCTGGTGGTAAGATGGCCCCTCCCAAAGGAGGATTAGTAGTGCAATGGGTAGCTGCATGTGTAATAGGAGATGACTGCAGGGAACGCACCTCACGGGACAGAGACCCCTCAGAGGTGGACGGCTCAGTGGTACTAAAACATCTTTGGTTTCTTAGATATAAGTACTTTATCAAGGCATGTGGAACATAATTGAGCAGGCGGGTATACCGTAGCCTCCTCACAAAAACAGGTATTAGATTTAGGTAAAGAGGGAGTACCCTCTAACACATCAGAGTCCTCCATAGCTTGCGCTCTTAAGATGGACTATAGAAAAAGATAAATGGCACCTTTATACTCCTAATGGCTGGGGAACTCACCACCTCATATGACTCATGCCCCACAGACAAACCGCTTTGTCTCCTGTAAACCGCACATTCAGGAAAGAGGAAATCATAAGACCACACCCAGTCACGTAGTGTGCCATGCAGGATCGCCCCTGCTCTGGAAAAAGCACACCAATCCTAATAGGCCACGCAGATATCCAAACTTAAAGTAAACCTGACTGTTCCAACATCTGCCAGAGCCTCATCTCACATGTCGCAGCATAAAAAAAAAAAATATAAAGCAAAGTATGCGTAAATCCCCCCTGTTCAATAATCCCCTTCTGGAGATATTAACCTTTGATTCCATACAGATTCTCGTGTTATCATAAGAGTATAAAATGAAACTATTTTACCTGAATCACCGCCGTGGAACAGACACACAGCCTCTCAAGTTTGACAGTCTTGTAGCATCGCACCTGACATGGACTTGAGTGATAGAAGCAGGCAGTGAAACTCGTCAACACTGATTCCTTAGAAGCCGTTAAGAGTCTGGATGGTTTCGCAGAAAGACTCTCCCTGCATCTCCAGACCCTAACATTCGTCAATACTCTCACTAAGAGGCTGACAAGACTACTTAAAACTCCAGTCCCATACCAAAGAGTACTACCCTCCAAAAGAGACTACTCCGAATCTACGGACACTTCTCTGCCATCCTCCTGTGACGAAAGGCAAAGAATGACTGGGGGGATGAGGTGAGTGGGGACGGTATTTAAGCCTTTGGCTGGGGTTTCTTTGCCTCCTCCTGGTGGCCAGGTTTTGTATTCCCACAAGTAAGGAATGAAGCCCTGGATTCTCCTCATATTATAAAAGCAAATCTCAGGAACTTGTGATGATCCCTGTGAATGGGAACATGAAGATACGCATCTTTCAGGTCTATGGTTGTCATGAAGTAACCCTTTTGGACTAAAGGAAGAATGAAACAAATAGTTTCCATCTTGAAGGACACTACCCTGAGAAATTTGTTTAGACACTTCAAGTCTAGAATAGATCAGAAAGTTCCCTCTTTATTGGGAACTACAAACAGATTGGAAAAGAAACCTAGTCCCTGTTCCTGTATAGGAACTGGAACTATCACTCCCAGGGAAGAAAGATCCTGAACGCATTTCAAGAACGCCTCTCTTTTTATCTAGTCTACAGATAATCTTGAGATGAAACCTGCCCCTGGGAGGAAAGGTCTTGCATACCAATTTGTATCTTGAGATACTATGTCCACAGCCCAAGGATCTTGGACATCTTGAATCCAATCCCGAGAAAACCGAAAAAGTCTGCCTCCCACATGATCCGATCCTGGATTGGGGGCAAACCCTTCATCTCCAGACCCTAACAGTCGTCAATGCTCTCACTAAGAGGCTGACAAGACTACTTAAAACTCCAGTCCCATACCAAAGAGTACTACCCTCCAATAGAGACTACTCCCAATCTACGGACACTTCTCTGCCATCCTCCTGTGACGAAAGGCAAAGAATGACTGGGGGGATGAGGTGAGTGGGGACGGTATTTAAGCCTTTGGCTGGGGTTTCTTTGCCTCCTCCTGGTGGCCAGGTTTTGTATTCCCACAAGTAAGGAATGAAGCCCTGGATTCTCCTCATATTAAGATGTAAAAGATAATGTATGCGTACCTGAAAAAACAGAATTTATGTTTACCTGATAAATTACTTTCTCCAACGGTGTGTCCGGTCCACGGCGTCATCCTTACTTGTGGGATATTCTCTTCCCCAAAAGGAAATGGCAAAGAGCCCAGCAAAGCTGGTCACATGATCCCTCCTAGGCTCCGCCTTCCCCAGTAATTCGACCGACGTAAAGGAGGAATATTTGCATAGGAGAAACCATATGATACCGTGGTGACTGTAGTTAAAGAAAATAAATTATCAGACCTGATTAAAAAACCAGGGCGGGCCGTGGACCGGACACACCGTTGGAGAAAGTAATTTATCAGGTAAACATAAATTCTGTTTTCTCCAACATAGGTGTGTCCGGTCCACGGCGTCATCCTTACTTGTGGGAACCAATACCAAAGCTTTAGGACACGGATGAAGGGAGGGAGCAAATCAGGTCACCTAGATGGAAGGCACCACGGCTTGCAAAACCTTTCTCCCAAAAATAGCCTCAGAAGAAGCAAAAGTATCAAACTTGTAAAATTTAGTAAAAGTGTGCAGTGAAGACCAAGTCGCTGCCTTACATATCTGATCAACAGAAGCCTCGTTCTTGAAGGCCCATGTGGAAGCCACAGCCCTAGTGGAATGAGCTGTGATTCTTTCAGGAGGCTGCCGTCCGGCAGTCTCATAAGCCAATCTGATGATGCTTTTAATCCAAAAAGAGAGAGAGGTAGAAGTTGCTTTTTGACCTCTCCTTTTACCAGAATAAACAACAAACAAGGAAGATGTTTGTCTAAAATCCTTAGTAGCATCTAAATAGAATTTTAGAGCACGAACAACATCCAAATTGTGCAACAAACGTTCCTTCTTTGAAACTGGATTCGGACACAAAGAAGGCACGACTATCTCCTGGTTAATGTTTTTGTTAGAAACAACTTTCGGAAGAAAACCAGGTTTAGTACGTAAAACCACCTTATCTGCATGGAACACCAGATAAGGAGGAGAACACTGCAGAGCAGATAATTCTGAAACTCTTCTAGCAGAAGAAATTGCAACCAAAAACAAAACTTTCCAAGATAATAACTTAATATCAACGGAATGTAAGGGTTCAAACGGAACCCCCTGAAGAACTGAAAGAACTAAATTGAGACTCCAAGGAGGAGTCAAAGGTTTGTAAACAGGCTTGATTCTAACCAGAGCCTGAACAAAGGCTTGAACATCTGGCACAGCTGCCAGCTTTTTGTGAAGTAACACAGACAAGGCAGAAATCTGTCCCTTCAAGGAACTTGCAGATAATCCTTTCTCCAAACCTTCTTGAAGAAAGGATAGAATCTTAGGAATTTTTACCTTGTCCCAAGGGAATCCTTTAGATTCACACCAACAGATATATTTTTTCCATATTTTGTGGTAAATTTTTCTAGTTACAGGCTTTCTGGCCTGAACAAGAGTATCAATGACAGAATCTGAGAACCCTCGCTTTGATAAGATCAAGCGTTCAATCTCCAAGCAGTCAGTTGGAGTGAGACCAGATTCGGATGTTCGAACGGACCTTGAACAAGAAGGTCTCGTCTCAAAGGTAGCTTCCATGGTGGAGCCGATGACATATTCACCAGGTCTGCATACCAAGTCCTGCGTGGCCACGCAGGAGCTATCAAGATCACCGATGCCCTCTCCTGATTGATCCTGGCTACCAGCCTGGGGATGAGAGGAAACGGCGGGAATACATAAGCTAGTTTGAAGGTCCAAGGTGCTACTAGTGCATCTACTAGAGTCGCCTTGGGATCCCTGGATCTGGACCCGTAGCAAGGAACCTTGAAGTTCTGACGAGAGGCCATCAGATCCATGTCTGGAATGCCCCACAATTGAGTAATTTGGGCAAAGATTTCCGGATGGAGTTCCCACTCCCCCGGATGAAATGTCTGACGACTCAGAAAATCCGCTTCCCAATTTTCCACTCCTGGGATGTGGATTGCAGACAAGTGGCAGGAGTGAGTCTCCGCCCATTGAATGATTTTGGTCACTTCTTCCATCGCCAGGGAACTCCTTGTTCCCCCCTGATGGTTGATGTACGCAACAGTCATGTTGTCTGATTGAAACCGTATGAACTTGGCCTTTGCTAGCTGAGGCCAAGCCTTGAGAGCATTGAATATCGCTCTCAGTTCCAGAATATTTATCGGGAGAAGAGATTCTTCCCGAGACCAAAGACCCTGAGCTTTCAGGGGTCCCCAGACCGCGCCCCAGCCCACCAGACTGGCGTCGGTCGTGACAATGACCCACTCTGGTCTGCGGAAGCTCATCCCCTGTGACAGGTTGTCCAGGGACAGCCACCAACGGAGTGAATCTCTGGTCCTCTGATCTACTTGTATCGTCGGAGACAAGTCTGTATAGTCCCCATTCCACTGACTGAGCATGCACAGTTGTAATGGTCTTAGATGAATTCGCGCAAAAGGAACTATGTCCATTGCCGCTACCATCAAACCGATTACTTCCATGCACTGCGCTATGGAAGGAAGAGGAACAGAATGAAGTATTTGACAAGAGTTTAGAAGTTTTGATTTTCTGGCCTCTGTCAGAAAAATCCTCATTTCTAAGGAGTCTATTATTGTTCCCAAGAAGGGAACCCTTGTTGACGGAGATAGAGAACTTTTTTCTACGTTCACTTTCCACCCGTGAGATCTGAGAAAGGCCAGGACAATGTCCGTGTGAGCCTTTGCTTGAGGAAGGGACGACGCTTGAATCAGAATGTCGTCCAAGTAAGGTACTACTGCAATGCCCCTTGGTCTTAGCACCGCTAGAAGGGACCCTAGTACCTTTGTGAAAATCCTTGGAGCAGTGGCTAATCCGAACGGAAGTGCCACAAACTGGTAATGCTTGTCCAGGAATGCGAACCTTAGGAACCGATGATGTTCCTTGTGGATAGGAATATGTAGATACGCATCCTTTAAATCCACCGTGGTCATGAATTGACCTTCCTGGATGGAAGGAAGAATTGTTCGAATGGTTTCCATTTTGAACGATGGAACCTTGAGAAACTTGTTTAGGATCTTGAGATCTAAGATTGGTCTGAATGTTCCCTCTTTTTTGGGAACTACGAACAGATTGGAGTAGAACCCCATCCCTTGTTCTCCTAATGGAACAGGATGAATCACTCCCATTTTTAACAGGTCTTCTACACAATGTAAGAATGCCTGTTTTTTTATGTGGTCTGAAGACAATTGAGACCTGTGGAACCTCCCCCTTGGGGGAAGCCCCTTGAATTCCAGAAGATAACCTTGGGAGACTATTTCTAGTGCCCAAGGATCCAGAACATCTCTTGCCCAAGCCTGAGCGAAGAGAGAGAGTCTGCCCCCCACCAGATCCGGTCCCGGATCGGGGGCCAACATCTCATGCTGTCTTGGTAGCAGTGGCAGGTTTCTTGGCCTGCTTTCCTTTGTTCCAGCCTTGCATTGGTCTCCAGGCTGGCTTGGCTTGAGAAGTATTACCCTCTTGCTTAGAGGACGTAGCACTTGGGGCTGGTCCGTTTCTGCGAAAGGGACGAAAATTAGGTTTATTTTTGGCATTGAAAGACCTATCCTGAGGAAGGGCGTGGCCCTTGCCCCCAGTGATATCAGAGATAATCTCTTTCAAGTCAGGGCCAAACAGCGTTTTCCCCTTGAAAGGAATGTTAAGCAATTTGTTCTTGGAAGACGCATCCGCTGACCAAGATTTTAACCAAAGCGCTCTGCGCGCCACAATCGCAAAACCAGAATTTTTCGCCGCTAACCTAGCCAATTGCAAAGTGGCGTCTAGGGTGAAAGAATTAGCCAATTTGAGAGCATGAATTCTGTCCATAATCTCCTCATAAGAAGAAGAATTATTATTGAGCGCCTTTTCTAGCTCATCGAACCAGAAACACGCTGCTGTAGTGACAGGAACAATGCATGAAATTGGTTGTAGAAGGTAACCTTGCTGAACAAACATCTTTTTAAGCAAACCTTCTAATTTTTTATCCATAGGATCTTTGAAAGCACAACTATCTTCTATGGGTATAGTGGTGCGTTTGTTTAGAGTAGAAACCGCCCCCTCGACCTTGGGGACTGTCTGCCATAAGTCCTTTCTGGGGTCGACCATAGGAAACAATTTTTTAAATATGGGGGGAGGGACGAAAGGTATACCGGGCCTTTCCCATTCTTTATTTACAATGTCCGCCACCCGCTTGGGTATAGGAAAAGCTTCGGGGGGCCCCGGGACCTCTAGGAACTTGTCCATTTTACATAGTTTCTCTGGAATGACCAAATTCTCACAATCATCCAGAGTGGATAACACCTCCTTAAGCAGAGCGCGGAGATGTTCCAATTTAAATTTAAATGTAATCACATCAGGTTCAGCTTGTTGAGAAATTTTCCCTGAATCTGAAATTTCTCCCTCAGACAAAACCTCCCTGGCCCCCTCAGACTGGTGTAGGGGCCCTTCAGAACCAATATCATCAGCGTCCTCATGCTCTTCAGTATTTTCTAAAACAGAGCAGTCGCGCTTTCGCTGATAAGTGGGCATTTTGGCTAAAATGTTTTTGATAGAATTATCCATTACAGCCATTAATTGTTGCATAGTAAGGAGTATTGGCGCGCTAGATGTACTAGGGGCCTCCTGTGTGGGCAAGACTGGTGTAGACGAAGGAGGGGATGATGCAGTACCATGCTTACTCCCCTCACTTGAGGAATCATCTTGGGCATCATTTTCTCTAAATTTTGTGTCACATAAATCACATCTATTTAAATGAGAAGGAACCTTGGCTTCCCCACATTCAGAACACAGTCTATCTGGCAGTTCAGACATGTTAAACAGGCAAAAACTTGATAACAAAGTACAAGAAACGTTTTAAAATAAACCGTTACTGTCACTTTAAATTTTAAACTGAACACACTTTATTACTGCAATTGCGAAAAACCACAGTGTCTTAAAGCCTTAAAAGTATTGCACACCAAATTTGGAAGCTTTAACCCTTAAAATAACGGAACCGGAGCCGTTTTTGTATTTAACCCCTTTACAGTCCCTGGTATCTGCTTTGCTGAGACCCAACCAAGCCCAAAGGGGAATACGATACCAAATGACGCCTTCAGAAAGTCTTTTCTATGTATCAGAGCTCCTCACACATGCATCTGCATGTCATGCTTCTCAAAAACAAGTGCGCAATAGAGGCGCGAAAATGAGACTCTGCCTATGATTAGGGAAAGCCCCTAGAGAATAAGGTGTCCAATACAGTGCCTGCCGGTTATTTTACATAATTTCCAAGATTAAAATAATTCCTCAAGGCTATGGAGTATAAAATATGTTTATATATAAATCGATTTAGCCCAGAAAATGTCTACAGTCTTAAAAACTCTAAGCCATCTCCGTGGAGATGTTGCCTGTACAACGGCAAAGAGAATGACTGGAGAAGGCGGAGCCTAGGAGGGATCATGTGACCAGCTTTGCTGGGCTCTTTGCCATTTCCTGTTGGGGAAGAGAATATCCCACAAGTAAGGATGACGCCGTGGACCGGACACACCTATGTTGGAGAAATGTATTTCTTTCCAGATATGGTAAGTCCACGACGTCCTCAATTACTAGTGGGAATATCACTCCTGGCCAGCAGGAGGCGGCAAACAGCACCACGGCAAAGCTGTTAAGTGTCACTCCCCTACCCATAACCCAAAGTCATTTGACCGAAAGGAAATGGAACAAGGAATAACACAAAGGTATAGAGGTGCCTGAGGTTTAGTCAAAATAACTGTCTTAAAATAAAAAGGGCGGGGTCGTGGACTCACCTTATCAGGTAAGCATAAATTTTCTTTCCTAAGATATGGTGAGTCCACAACGTCCTCAATTATTATTGGGAACCAATACCCAAGCTAGAGGACACAGATGACAAGGGAGGGATAGCAAGACAGGCAGGCCTAAACAGAGGGCACCAGCGCATGAAGAACCTTTCTCCCAAAGGAAGCCTCAGCCGAGGCAAAAGTATAAAATTTTGAAAATTTTGAAAAAGTGTGCAGAGGAGGACCAAGTTGCAACCATGCAAATCTGTTCCACAGAAGCTTCATTTTTGAAAGCCCACGAAGAGGAGACAGCCAAGGTGGAATGAGCTGTAATTCTCTCAGGAGGCTGCTGACCAGCAGTCTCATAAGCAAAACTAATAATATTTCTCAACCAGAATTTAAGAAAAGTAGCAGCAGCTTTCTGACCCTTACGCTTTCCAGAGAAACAAACAAAAAGGGCAGAAGACTGGTGAAAATCCCTACTCGCCTGTAGGTAGATTTTAAGAGCACGCACATCTAAATTGTGCAACAGACGTTCCTTATGAGACGGATTAGGACAGAGAGAAGGAACAACAATTTCCTGATTAATATTTCTATTCAAAACCACCTTAAGAAGAAACCCTAATTCAGTACTAAGAACCGCCTTATCAGCATGGAAAATAATGTAAGGCAAATCACACTGCAAAGCCAAGAGTTCCGAGACTCTCCGAGCAGAAAAGATAGCAACAAGAAACAAAACCTTCCAAGAAAACAACTTAACATCTATGGAAAGCATAGGCTCAAACGGAGCCTGCTGCAAAACTTTAAGAACAAGGTTATGGCTCCAAGGAGAAGCAACAGACTTAAACACAGGCCGGAATCCTGACCCTACTCCAAGAGTAGCCCTTGGATTGACACCAATAAAAGGTATTTACGCCATACCTTATGGTAAATCCTTCTAGTAACAGGCTTATGAGCCTGAATCAAGGTCTCAATGACTGACCACGCTTAAATAGGACTAAGTGTTTAATCTCCAAGCAGTCAACTTCAGAGAAACGAGATTTGGATGAAGGAATGGATCATGAGTTAGAAGGTCCTTCCTGAGAGGCAACCTCCAAGGTAGAAGAGACAACATCTCCACTAGGTCTGCATACCAGATCCTGCGAAACCACACAGGGGCTATTAGAATTACTGATGCTCTCTCCTGCTTGATATGAGCAATGACTTGTGGAAGGAAAGCAAACGGAGGAAACAGGTATGCCAGACTGAAATACCAAGGAACCGCCAAGACATCTATCAGGGTGGTCTGCAGATCCCTCGAACTCGAACCATACCTTGGAAGCTTGGCATTCTGCCGAGACGCGATGGGATCCAACTCCGGCATCCCCCATTTGAGGGTTAACCTAAAGAACACCTCCGGATGGAGAGCCCAATCCCCTGGATGAAAGGTCTGTCTGCTCAGGAAGTCCGCTTCCCAGTTGTCCACTCCTGGAATGCGGATGGCAGATAAGACAGCAATTGTGAAATTCCGCCCACAGAACAGTCCAAGTCAGCTCCTTCATGGCTAAGGAACTCCGAGTTCCACCCTGATGGTTGATGTAAGCTACTGAGGTGATATTGTCTGACTGGAACATGATAAACCAAGCTAAGGACAACTGAGGCCAAGCCATCAGAGCATTGAAAATCACTCAACTCCAAGATGTTTATGGGGAGAGCTGACACCTCCCGAGTCCATAGTCCTTGCGCCTTTAACGAGTCCCAAACTGCTCCCCAGCATAGCAGACTGGAGTCCGTGGTCACAATCACCCAGGAAGGTCACCAGAAGCATGTGCACTGAAACAGATGTTCCTGAGAAAGCCACCATGGGAGTATCTCATCGACTGATCTAGATCTATCCCCTGAGAAAGATCCGAATGGTCTCCGTTCCATTGCCTGAGCATGCATAACTGTAGAGCTCTCAAATCGAATCAAACAAAGGGAATGATGTCCATGGAAGTGACCATCAGACCAATTACCTACATACATTGAGTAGACTGCAGAGAGAGGCAAGAATCTTTGATTTTCTGACCTCCATCAGAAGTAACTTCATAGATAGGGGATCTATTATGGTCTCTAAGAAAACCACCCTTGTAGCCTGAACAAGTGAACTCTTTTCTAGATTCACTTTCCAACCGTGGGAACGTAGAAGACACAACAAGATCTCTGTATGAAAGTTTGCTTGTTGAAAAGATGGCGCCTGGACCAATATATCGTCCAGGTATGTCGCCACAGCAATTCCCCGAGACCTGATACCTGCCAAAAGAGCCCCCAGAACCTTTGAGAAAATTCTGGGAGCTGTGGCAAGGCCAAAAACTGAAAATGTTTGTCTATAAAAGCAAATCTCAGGAACTTGTGATGATCCCTGTGAATGGGAACATGAAGATACGCATCTTTCAGGTCTATGGTTGTCATGAAGTAACCCTTTTGGACTAAAGGAAGAATGAAACAAATAGTTTCCATCTTGAAGGACACTACCTTGAGAAATTTGTTTAGACACTTCAAGTCTAGAATAGGTCAGAAAGTTCCCTCTTTATTGGGAACTACAAACAGATTGGAAAAGAAACCTAGTCCCTGTTCCTTTATAGGAACTGGAACTATCACTCCCAGGGAAGAAAGATCCTGAACGCATTTCAAGAACGCCTCTCTTTTTATCTAGTCTACAGATAATCTTGAGAGATGAAACCTGCCCCTGGGAGGAAAGGTCTTGCATACCAATTTGTATCCTGAGATACTATGTCCACAGCCCAAGGATCTTGGACATCTTGAATCCAAGCCCGAGAAAACCGAAAAAGTCTGCCTCCCACATGATCCGATCCTGGATTGGGGGCAAACCCTTCATGTTGATTTAGACTCAACTGCGGGTATCCTTGATTGCTTCCCCTTGTTCGAAGACTGATTGGGCTTCCAAGAGGGCTTCGACTGTTCCTGCTTGGAAGAGGACAGAGGATTTTCCTTTGAAATTACGAAAGGAACAAAAATGACTGATGACCCTTAGGTCTATTCTTCTTGTCTTGTGGTACAAAAGACCATTTTCCACCCGTAATATCAGAAATGATTTCTGCCAGACCAGGACCAAACAAGGTTTTAACTTGTACCCTTGTAAGGAGTTGCCAGAGGTTTTGGACTTAGAAGAAACATCTGCTGACCAAGATATCAGCCACAATGCCCTGCGGGCTAAAAACAGCCAAGACAGATATCTTGGCTTCCAGTCTAATAATCTGCATGGAAGCATCGGTAATAAAGGAATTGGCTAGCTTAAGAGCATTAATCCTGTCTTGTATCTCCCCAAAAGGAGTCTCTACCTGAAGAGAATCAGACAAGGCGTCAGCCGGTTGCCAATGGAGGCCTTGATAAACGTACACCATCTTCAAATAAGCCTCCAGCTTTTTATCCATTGCATCCTTAAAGGAACAGCTATCCTCAATAGGAATAGTAGTTCTCTTAGCCAGAGTAGAAATGGCCCCCTCTACTTTAGGCACCGATTGCCATGACTCTAATGGAGTCAGCGGAAACATCTTTTTAAAGATAGGAGACGGGGAAAAAGGCAACAACGGCTTATCCCTTTTCCTGTGCTATAATCTCCGTAGCATGGTCTGGCACAGGAAACACTTCCACCGAGGAAGGAACATCAAAGTATTTATTAAGTTTACTTGACTTTTTAGGATTGACAACAATAGGAGTGTGAGTCATCCAACGTAGCCAAAACCTCCTTTAACAGTATACGGAGGTGTTTAAACTTAAACCTGAAGGTTGCAACTTCAGCGTCAGATGAAGGAATTATACTGTCCGAATCTGAGATTTCACCTTCAGAGGCTACCAAAGTATCTTCCTCAACAGACTCATGGGGAAGAGTGACTCTGGTAATAGAAGCAGGAGCAGAAACCTTACTATCTGAATCTCTAATTTTCCTCTAGCGGTTTCATTTTAACATAAGAAAGGCAGCTAATGCCACAGATACTGCTGAAGATACCAGGGCAGCAATTTCTGCTTGCAAATAAACCCCTCTAGGAGGTTGAGAGGAACTGCAGGGCACTGTATGTGAAACCATAGAGGCTAGTGACGCTTGAGGAGAGAGCTGTGGCATTGCTTTAACAGCATCAACCAGAGAGACATAAGGCTCAGCAGAAAATAATTTATCTTTACATTTTAATGTCCTTACAACAGAAGAGGAACAAAATTGCATAGGGGAGACAATCTGGACCTCTATGCACAAAAGACACGTATTCACAAAAGCAGACTCCTGCTCCATGTAAGACATTCTTTTCAACCGTGTCAAAGAAAACAGAATTTATGTTTACCTGATAAATTTCTTTCTCCTACGGTGTATCCGGTCCACGGCTTCATCCTTACTTGTGGGATATTCTCTTCCCCTACAGGAAGTGGCAAAGAGAGCACACAGCAGAGCTGTCCATATAGCTCCCCTCAGGCTCCGCCCCCCCAGTCATTCGACCGACGGTTAGAAGAAAAAGGAGAACCATAGGGTGCAGTGGTGACTGTAGTTTACAAAAAATAAATTTAAACCTGACCAAAATGCCAGGGCGGGCCGTGGACCGGATACACCGTAGGAGAAAGAAATTTATCAGGTAAACATAAATTCTGTTTTCTCCTACATTGGTGTATCCGGTCCACGGCTTCATCCTTATTTGTGGGAACCAATACCAAAGCTTTAGGACACGGATGAAGGGAGGGAACAAGTCAGGTAACCTAAACGGAAGGCACCACTGCTTGCAAAACCTTTCTCCCAAAAATAGCCTCCGAAGAAGCAAAAGTAATGAATTTGTAAAATTTGGCAAACGTATGCAGTGAAGACCAAGTCGCTGCCTTACAAATCTGTTCAACAGAAGCCTCATTCTTGGAAGCCCATGTGGAAGCCACAGCTCTAGTAGAGTGAGCTGTAATTCGTTCAGGAGGCTGCCTTCCAGCAGTCTCATAAGCCAACCGGATGATGCTTTTCAGCCAGAAAGACAGAGAGGTCGCAGTCGCCTTTTGACTTCTCCTCTTGCCAGAATAGACGACAAACAAGGACGATGTTTGTCTGAAGTCTTTAGTTGCTTTTAGATAAAACTTTAAAGCACGAACCCCATCAAGATGGTGTAACAGACGTTCCTTGTTAGAAACTGGATTAGGACACAGAGAAGGAACAACTATTTCCTGGTTGATATTCTTATTGGAAACCACTTTTGGAAGAAAACCAGGTTTGGTACGTAAAACGACCTTATCTGTATGAAACACCAGATAGGGTGAATTACACTGCAAAGCAGACAATTCAGAAACTCTTCTAGCAGAAGAAATAGCTACAAAAAACAAAACTTTCCAAGATAGTAACTTAATATCTATGGAATGTAGAGGTTCAAACAGAACCCCTTGGAGAACTGAAATAACTAAATTTAGACTCCATGGAGGAGCCACAGGTCTGTAGACAGGCTTGATTCTGACTAAAGCCTGTACAAACCCTGAATATCTGGTATGGCTGCCAGACGCTTGTGTAACCAAACAGACAGAGCAGATATCTGTCCCTTAAAAGAACTAGCTGACAGACCTTTCTCCAATCCTTCTTGGAGAAAAGATAGTATCCTTGGAATCCTAATCTTACTCCATGAGTAACCCTTGGATTCGCACCAGCAAAGATATTTCCGCCATATCTTATGGTAAATTTTCCTGGTGACAGGCTTTCTAGCCTGGATCAGAGTATCTATAACTGATTCCGAAACCCCACGTTTAGCTAGAATCAAGCGTTCAATCTCCAAGCAGTCAGTTGCAGAGAAACTAGGTTTGGATGTTCGAATCGACCTTGAATTAGAAGGTCCTGCCTCAAAGGCAGCTTCCATGGTGGAACAGATGACATATTCACCAGGTCTGCATACCAAGTCCTGCGTGGCCACGCAGGAGCTATTAGAATTACCGAAGTCTTCTCCTGCTTGATCCTGGCTACTAGCCGGGGGAGAAGGGGAAACGGTGGAAAGACATAAGCTAGATTGAATGACCAAGGCGCTACTAAGGTATCTACCAATGTCGCCATGGGATCCCTGGACCTGGACCCGTAACGTGTAACTTTGAAGTTCTGATGTGACGCCATCAGATCCAGATCTGTAATGCCCCATAGCTGGGTCAGCTGAGCAAAAAAACCTCCGGGTGGAGTTCCCACTCCCCCGGATGGAAAGTCTGAAGACTCAGATAATCCGCTTCCCAGTTGTCCACTCCTGGGATGTGAATTGCTGATAGATGGCAGGAGTGATCCTCTGCCCATTAGATGATCTTGGATACCTCCCTCATCGCCAGGGAACTCTTTGTTCCCCCCTGATGATTGATGTACGCAACAGTCGTCAAGTTGTCCGACTGAAAACTGATGAATTTGGCCTCCGCTAGTTGAGGCCATGCCTGGAGCGCATTGAATATCGCTCTCAATTCCAAAATGTTTATCGGGAGAAGAAATTCTTCCCGAGACCATAGACCCTGAACCTTCAGGGACTTCCAGACCGTGCCCCAGCCTAAGAGGCTGGCGTCGGTCGTGACAATGATCCACTTCGGTCTTCGGAAACTCATTCCCTGAGACAGGTGATCCTGAGACAACCACCAGAGGAGTGAGTCTCTGGTTTGCTGGTCCATCTGAATCTGGGGAGAAAAATCTGCATAATCCCCATTTCATTGTTTGAGCATGCACAGTTGCAATGGTCTTAAATGAATTCGAGCAAAAGGAACCACGTCCATTGCCGCATCCATTAGTCCTGTTACCTCCATGCACTGAGCTATGGAGGGTTGAGGAATGGATTGAAGAACTCGACAAGTGTTCAAAAGTTTTAATTTCCTGACCTCTGTCAGAAAGATTTTCATTTCTACCGAGTCTATTATTGTTCCCAGGAAGGGAACCCTTGTGAACGGGGACAGAGAACTTTTTTCTATGTTCACCTTCCACCCGTGAGACCTTAGAAAGGCTAGAACAATGTCCGTATGAGCCCTTGCTTTGTGAAAAGACGACGCCTGTATTAAATGTCATCTAGTTAAGGTGCTACTGCAATACCCCTTGGCCTTAGCACCGCTAGAAGGGACCGTAGCACCTTTGTGAAAATTCTCGGAGCAGTGGCCAATCCGAAGGGAAGAGCCACGAACTGGTAATCCGAATGGTTTCCATTTGGAATGATGGAACTCTGAGTAATTGGTCTAGGATCTTTAAATCCAGAATTGGCCTGAAAGTTCCTTCCTTTTTGGGAACTACAAACAGGTTTGAGTAAAATCCCAGTCCTTGTTCTGCTGTTGGAACTGGGTTTATCACTCCCATTTTTAAAAGGTACTCTACGCAATGTAAGAATGCCTGTCTCTCTATCTGGTCTAAAGATAAGCGAGACAAGTGGAACCTTCCCCTTGGAGGAAGGTCCTTGAATTCTAGAAGATACCCCTGAGAGACAATTTCTAGTGCCCAGGGGTCCGGAACATCTCTTGCCCAGGCCTGAGCAAAGAGAGAAAATCTGCCCCCTACTAGATCCGGTCCCGGATCGGGGGCTACCCCTTCATGCTGTCTTGGTAGCAGCAGCAGGTCTTTTGGCCTGTTTACCCTTGTTCCAGCCTTGCAATGGTTTCCATGCTGGTTTGGGCTGGGGTGCGTTACCCTCTTGCCTAGTGGCTGTAGAGGTAGAAGCCGGTCCGTTCCTGAAATTGCGAAAGGAACGAAAATTAGACTTATTTTTAACTTTGAAAGGTCTTTCCTGTGGAAGGGCATGGCCCTTTCCCCCAGTGATATCTGAAATAATTTCTTTCAACTCTGGCCCGAATAGGGTCTTACCTTGAAAGGAATATTAAACAATTTTGTTTTGGACGACACATCTGCCGACCACGATTTTAGTCAAAGCGCTCTACGCGCCACTATTGCGAAACCAGAATTTTTCGCCGCTAATTTAGCTAACTGAAAAGCGGCATCTGTAATGAAAGAATTAGCCAACTTCAGGGCGTGAATTCTATCCATGACTTCATCCTAAGAAGTCTCCTTCTGGAGCGAGTTTTCTAATTCCTCAAACCAAAAAGCAGCTGCAGTGGTTACAGGAATAATGCAAGAAATTGGTTGAAGAAGAAAACCTTGTTGAACAAAAATTTTCTTAAATAAACCTAATTTTTTATCCATAGGATCTTTGAAAGCGCCACTGTCTTCTATTGTATAGTTGTGCGCTTAGCTAGCTTTGAAACTGCCCCCTCTACCTTAGGGACCGTCTGCCACGCGTCCCTTCCGGGGTCAACAATGGGGAACATTTTCTTAAATATAGGAGGGGGAACAAAAGGTACACCTGGTTTCTCCCACTCCTTATTCACTATATCCGCCACCCTCTTAGGTATCGGAAACGCATCAGTGTGTACTGGGACCTCTAAGAATTTATCCATTTTACACAATTTTTCTGGGACCACCAAAGGGTCACAATCATCAAGAGTAGCCAGGACCTCCTTAAGTAGAGCGCGGAGGTGTTCTAGCTTAAATTTAAATGCTATGGTATCAGGCTCTGCCTGCTGAGAAACTTTTCCTGTGTCAGAAATTTCTCCCTCAGACAAGCCCTCCCTCACCGCCAAGTCAGATTGATGTGAGGGCACTACAGATAAATTATCCTCTGCGTCTACTTGCTCATTTTCTGTATTTAAAACTGAGCAATCACGCTTCCTAGGAAAGCTGGCAGTTTGGATAAAAATGCTGCGATAGAATTATCCATTACTGCTGCTAACTGTTGCATAGTAATCGCAAATGGTGCGCTAGATGTACTGGGCATCGCCTGCACGGGCATAGCTGGTGTTGACACAGAAGGAGAGGAGAGCAGGCTATTTTCACTACCTTCAGCTAAAGAATCATCTTGGGCTATATTTTTAAGTGTGATTGTACTGTCCTTAAGCTGTTTGGACGCTATGGCACACTTCACACATAAATTTAATGGGGGAACCACCTTGGCCTTTGGACATACAGAACATAGGCTATCTGAAGACTCAGACATGTTTAACAGACTTAAACAGAACTATAATGCAATAAAAATTATTTTTGACAAAAACGTTACTGTCTCTTTAAATAATAAAAAAACACACTTTTTACTGAAATATGAAAAAACCATGAAATAAACATCCGATTTTAATGAAATTTTCACCACAGAGTCTTAATGCTTTGAAAAGATTGCACACAAATTTTCAGATCAATTAACCCCTTATTGCACACTTTTTTACTGAAACATCAAAAAAACCATGAAATAAACATCCGATTTTAATGAAATTTTCACCAGAGTCTTAATGCTTTGAAAAGATTGCACACAAATTTTCAGATCAATTAACCCCTTAATGCCCAAACAGTTATTAACCAGTTAACACACTACAGTACTAGCCACAGATTTCACTGTAGCCTTTTACCTTCATTAGGGATTATTTTAGCAGGAAATAAGCCTCCCTGGAGTCTTTTATGATGCCTCTTGACTCCCCACATGAAGCTGCATGGATTGAATAGGCAAAAACAACTGCACAATTTAGGCCTAAAAATTAGGCCTCCTCCCTCTTCATTCTAGAGTGGAGGGGCCTTTCTGACTAGATTTAGGTGTCCAAATAAGTGCCAGGCCGAAATTAAACCCCAAAAGTGTTTTAAAGTCTGAAAAAACACCTTATTTATAGTGAAAAACATGCTAAAAAGCAATCGATTTTAAAGCCCACAATAGTGTCAACCAGCATAGAGCCCTAAATATAAGCCATCATTTTATACAGAGTCTATTAGAAAAAAATGGCTCACCAATCCCAGAGGGAATTTCTGACAGTCTTCTAGCATTACATGGTCTTGTTAGAAAAATGACTGATCATACCTGAAGCAGTTAAGCCTGCAAACTGTTCCCCCCAACTGATGTTCTCTGGTTAACAGACCTGCGTGGGAACAGCAATGGATTTTAGTTACTGGTGCTAAAATCATATTCCTCTTAGCAGAAATCTTCATCACTTTCTGCTGTAGAGAAAATAGTACAAACCGGCACTATTTTAAAATAACAAACTCTTGATAGAAGAAATAAAAAACTACAACTAACACCACATACTCTTTACCACCCCCGTGGAGTTGCTACTTGTTCAGAGCGGCAAAGAGAATGACTGGGGGGGCGGAGCCTGAGGGGAGCTATATGGACAGCTCTGCTGTGTGCTCTCTTTGCCACTTCCTGTAGGGGAAGAGAATATCCCACAAGTAAGGATGAAGCCGTGGACCGGATACACCAATGTAGGAGAAAACTAAATTTATGCTTACCTGATAAATGTATTTCTTTCCACGGATCATCATCAATTACTGTTGGGAATATCACTCCTTGCCAGCAGGAGGAGGCAAAGTGCACCACAGCAAAGCTGTTAAGTATCACTTCCCTTCCCGCAAACCCCAGTCATTCGACCAAAGGAAAAAGAAAGGAAATAACACAAGGTGTAGAGGTGCCTGAGGTTTATATAAAAAAACTATATGAAAAAACAGGGCGTGTCAAAAAAGAAATACATCTATCAGGTAAGCATAACATTTTGTTTTCTTTCTAATGACACAGTGAGTCCACGGATCATCATCAATTACTGTTGGGAATCAATACCCAAGCAAGATGACACAGATAAGGGAGGGACAAGAAAAGTAAACTAAACAGAAGGCACCACTGCTTTAAGAACCTTTCTCACAAAGGAAGCCTCAGACGAGGCAAAAGTATCAAATTTATAAAATTTTGAAAAAGAGTGCATAGAGGACCAAGCTGCAGCCTTGCAAATTTGTTAAACAGAAGCTTCATTTTTGAAAGCCCAGGAAGAAGAAACAGTTCTCGTGGAGTGAGTCGTGGTTCTCTAAGGAGGCTGCGGAAGACAAGTAGCCGTAGCCTTCTGACCCTTGCGTTTCTCAGAGAAACAGACAAACAAAGCAGAAGACTGGCGAAAGTCCTTAGTCGTCTGTAAGTAGAATTTCGGCGCACGCACCACATCTAGGTTGTGCAACAAACGCTCCTTATGAGAAGGAGGATTAGGACACAAGGAAGACAACGATTTCCTGATCATAATCCTATTTGAAACAACTTTAGGAAGGATGCCTAACTTTGTACACAGAACCATCTTATCAGAATGAAGATAAGATAAGGGTAATCAAACAGCAACGCTGAGAGTGCATAGAATCTCCTCACAGAAGAAATTGGCAACAAGAAACAAAACCCCTTCTCCAGGCCTTCCTGACCCTACTCCGAGAGAAACCCTTGGATTCACACCAATAAGATATTTACGCTATATCTTATGGGAAAACTTTCTAGTAACTGTCATGCAAGCCTGAAACATGGTCTAAAAGACTGAGTCAGAAAAACCACGCTTACTAAGCGATCAATATCCAAGCAGACAGCTTTAGAGAAGCGAAAAACGAATGAAGGGAGGGTCCCTGATTCAGAAGGTCCTTCATTAGAGAAGGTCTCTAAGGAGGGAGAGGAGACTATTCCACAAGGTCTGCATACTAGATCCTGTGAGGCTACGCAGGGGCTATTAGAATCACTGACTGTCTCTCCTGCTTGATACAAATAAAGACTCGTAAAAGGAGAGAAAAATGGAGGAAATAGGAATGCACTACCGATTCCCAATAAAAAACACGCTAGAATATTTATCAAGGTGGTCTGCGAATCGCTTGACCATGGACCTAACCTCTTAAGCTTTGCGGTCTGCCAAAACGCCAGAAGCCAACTCCAGAACCCCCCCCCCAATTTTAGGGTTTACCTAGAAAACACCACCGGACAGAGAGCCCACTCCCCGGAATGAATCATCTTTGTGTTCAGAAGTCCAATTGTTCACCCCTAAAGGAGTGGAACACAGACAGCAAATGTGAGCTGCCACCCACTGAACAAATCAAATCACCTAATACAAGGCTAAGGAACACCGAGTTCCATCCTGGAAGGTGATGTAAGTCAATTTAATAACGACTGAAGCCAAGCCATCAGAGCAATGTAACTCGCCCTCACTGTAAAAGAGGAACGCAGACACTTCCAAGATCAATAATCCCTGTGCCTCCCAGGAATGTCTCCAGAGCACACGCCCTGAGACAATCTTTCTGTGAAATAAAACAGAAAGAGCAGAGATTTGTCCCTTCAAGGAACTTCCAGACAAACCTTTATCCAAACCATACTGAAGAAACTGTAAAATTCAAGGAATTCTAAAAGAATGCCAAGAAAATTTATGGGAAGAACACCATGAAATGTAAGTCTTCCAAACTCGATAGCAAATCTTCCTGGAAACAGATTTACGAGCTTGTAACATAGTATCAATCACTGAGTCAGAGAAACCTCTATGACTTAGCACTAAGCATTCAATTTCCATACCTTCAAATTTAATGATTTGAGATTCTGATGGAAAAATGGACCTTGAGACCGTAGGTCTGGCCTTAACGGAAGTGGCCAAGGCTGGCAACTGGACATCCAAACAAGATCCGCATACCAAAACCTGAGAGGCCATGCTGGAGCCACCAGCAACACAAACGATGGTTCCTGCATGATTTTGGAAATCACTCTTGGAAGAAGAACTAGAGGCGGAAAGAGGTAAGCAGGGTAATTCCATGGAATGGTTAGCGCATCCACTGCTTCCGCCTGAACATCCCTGGACCTGGGCAGGTATCTGGGAAGTTTCTTGTTTGGGTGAGAGGCCATGAGATCTATCTCTGGAAGACCCAACATCTTAACAATCTGAGAAAACACATCTGGATGGAGAGACCACTCTCCTGGATGTAAAGTCTAACGACTGAGATAATCCGCTTCCCAATTGTCTACACCTGGGATATGCACCGCAGAGATTAGACAGGAGCTGGATTCCGCTCAAACAAGTATCCGAGATACTTCTTTCATGGCTTGAGGACTGTGAGTCCCACCCTGATGACTGACATATGCCAAAGTTGTGATATTGTCTGTCTTGAAGCAAATGAACGGTTCTCTCTTCAACAGAGGCCAAAACTGAAGAGCTCTGAAAATTGCACAGAGTTCTAAAATATTGATTGGTAATCTCGCCTCTTGAGATTTCCAATCCCCTTGAGCAGTCAGAGATCCCCAAACCGAAAGACTTGCATCTGTAGTTATCACAGTCCAGGTTGGTCGAACAAAAGAAACCCCTTGAACTAAACGGTCATTTAACCACCACGTCAGAGAGCATCGTACATTGAGATTTAAGGATATTAATTGTGATATCTTTGTATAATCCCTGCACCACTAATTTAGCATACAAAGCTGGAGAGGTCTCGTGAAAACAAGCAAAAGGAATCGCGTCCGATGCAGCAGTCACGAGGCCTAAAACTTCCATGCACATAGCCACTAAAGGGAATGATTGAGACTGAAGGTGCCGACAAGCTGCAACCAATTTCAAGCGTCTCTTGCCTGTTAGAAACAGTCATGGACACTGAATCTATCTGGAAACCTAAAAAGGTGAAAAATTGTTGTTTTGCTAGCACTGATAGTTTGGATATATTTCCTCTCTCAGGTGAGAGTTGTACACACATCCTTTTAATATTCTCTATGCTTTGATTAGCGCTATCCCTCACTCACCTTTTTTAACCTACTTCCGGTGGGTAGTACTCACCATTTGGGGTAGCTTATTAGAGAAGAGAGTGTCATTATCTTTAACACCTTTTTGTATTTCTTATAACCTAAAAATGTGACCCTTGTCTGAGGAATCAAAGAACTTTTTGGTAAATTGATCCTCCAACCATGTTTTCGAAGAAACAACACTAGATGAAACGTGTGAGATTCTGCAGAACGTAAAGACTGAGCTAGTACGAAGATATCGTCCAAATAAGGAAACACCGCAGAGTAGGGCAACTAGAACCTTTGAAAAGATTCTTGGAGCTGTTGCTAGGCCAAATGGAAGAGCAACAAATTGGTAATGCTTGTCTAGAAAAGAGAATCTCAGGAACTTATAATGTTCTGGATGAATCGGAATATGAAGGTATGCATCCTGCAAGTCTATTGTAGACATATAATGTCCTTGCTGAACAAAAGGCAGAATAGTCCTTATATAGTCACCATCTTGAAAGTTGGTACTCTTACATAACGATTCAAAATATTCAGATCCAGAACTGGTCTGAATAAATTTTCTTTCTTTGGGTCAATGAATAGATTTGAATAAAACCCCAGACCTAGTTCCTGAAAAGGAAACGGGCATGATTACCCCTGAAGACAACCAGGTCTGAAACACACTTCAGGAAAGCCTGATCTTTTACTGGATTTGCTGGAATGCGTGAGAGAAAAAATCTCACAGGAGGTCTTACTCTGAATCCTATTTAATACCCTTGAGAGACAATGCTCTGAATCCATTGATTTGACAGAATTTATCCAAAAATCCTTGAAAAACCTTAATCTGCCCCATACCAGCTGAGCTGGAATGAGGGCCGCACCTTCATGCAGATTTAGGGGCTGACTTTGGTTTCTTAAATGGCTTGGATTTATTCCAATTTGAGGAAGGCTTCCAATTGGAAACAGATTCCTTGGGGGTAGGATTCGATTTTTGTTCCTTATTCTAACGAAAGGAACGAAAACGGTTAGAAGCCTTAGATTTACCCTTAGGTTTTTTTATCTTGAGGCAGAAAAACTCCCTTTCCCCCAGTAACAGTTGAAATAATAGAATCCAGCTGAGAACCAAATAAATTATTACCTTGGAAAGAAAGAGATAGTAATCTAGACTTAGATGTCATATCAGCATTCCAAGATTTAAGTCACAAAGCTCTTCTAGCTAAAGACATCAGTCTAACATCAATTTTGATAATATCAAAAATGGCATCACAAATAAAATGATTAGCATATTGCAGTAAGCAAATAATGCTAGATACATCAGAATCCAATTCTTGTTGCCCTAAATTCTCCAACCATTAAGTTGATGCAGCCGCGACATCAGCCAAAGAAATAGCAGGTCTGAGAAGATGACCTGAATATAAATAGGCTTTCCTTAGATAAGATTCAAGCTTCCTATCTAAAGGATCCTTAAAGGAAGTACTATCTTCCATAGGAATAGTGGTATGTTTAGCAAGAGTAGAAATAGCCCCATCAACTTTGGGGATTTTTTTCACAAAACTCTATAGAATTTGCTGGTAAAGGATAATTTATAATGTTGGTCATTTGAAATTTCATCAACTGAATGAGAAGTTTTAAAAGACCTTTTACGTATATTAGAAGGTGGAAATGCAGACAAAGCCTTCTGAATAGAATCAGTAACAAATTCTTTAAAATTCATAGGTATATCATGTACATTAGAAATTGAAGGAACTGCAACTGGCAATGTACTATTACTGATGGACACACTATCTGCATGTAAAAGTTTATCATGACAACTATTACAAATGACATTCGGAGAAATAATTTCCACAATCTTACAACAAATGCACTTAGCTTTGGTAGAACCGATGTCAGGCAGCAAAGTTCCAGCAGATACTTCTGAGGCAGGATCAGATTGAGACATCTTGCAAAATGTAAAAGAAAAAACAACATATAAAGCAAAATTATCAATTTCCTTATATGACAGTTTCAGGAATGGGAAAAAATGCAAATAGCATAGCCCTCTGACAGAGAAAAAGGCAAGAGGCAAACATCAATGGGGTATTAAAAGAATGAAAAAGTTTTGCACCAAGTATGACTCATAACGTAACTGAAATTATTTGGCACCAACAATAACCGGAAATGACACACTTACGTCACCAACGACGCAACCGTGTGTAAGGCTTCGGCGTCAACGACGACGCCGGAAATGACGAAGTTGCGTCACGGACGTATTTTTCGCGTCAAAAAATTCTCGCGCTAAAAATGACGCAATAAAGTCTAGCATTTGGCGCACCTGCGGGCCTAATACCGCCCGCAATTTGCAAGAAAAAAGTAGTCAATTAGAAAAAGAGACTAAACCCCAGGTAAGAAAAATTTTTCTTAAAATGTTATTTTCCCCAAATATGAAACTGACAGTCTGCAGAAGGCAATACATGAACTTGACGCATGGCAAATATAAGTACAATACATATATTTAGAACTTTATATAAATGCATAAAGTGCCAAACCATAGCTGGGGTGCCTTAAGTAATAAAAAACATACTTACCAAAAGAAACCCATCCACAGTTATCAGTAGAGGTAATAGTAAATTAAGAGTATATTGTCTATCTAAAAAAGGGAGGTAGGAGATGAATCTCTACGACCGATAACAGAGAACCTATGAAAAAGACCCCAGTTAGGGAAATCATTGTATTCAATAAGTGATACTCCCTTCACGTCCCTCTGACATTCGCTGTACTCTGAGAGGAATCAGGCTTCAACAATGCTGAGAAGCGCATATCAACGTAGAAATCTTAGCACAAACTTACTTCACCACCTCCATAGGAGGCAAAGTTTGTAAAACTGAATTGTGGGTGTGGAGAGGGGTGTATGTATTTATAGGCATTTTGAGGTTTGGGAAACTTTGCCCCTCCTGGTAGGATTGTATATCCCATGCGTCACTAGCTCATGGACTCTTGCCAATTACATGAAAGAAATAAAATCTTAAATCATGAATAACCTCCAAGTTGTGCAACAAATGTTCTCCAGAAAAGAATTATGTCAAAGAGAAGGAACAATTTCTTGAAAAATCTTTTTGAAAGAACCTAATGTAGTGCGAAAATCCGCCTCATGGGCATGAAAAAGATAAGGCGAATCACACTAGCAAAGTAGAGAGTTCCGATACTCTCTGAGCAGATGAGATAGCTATAAGAAACAAAACCTTCCAAGATAACGATTTAATAACTATGGAATGCAATGGCTCAACCAGAGCCTGTGGCAAAACTTTAAGACAAAGTTAAGACTCCCAGGAGGAGCAACAGACTTAAACATAGGCCTGAATCTGACCAAGACCTGATCAAAAAAATTACACATCTGGCGCGTCCGCTAGACACTTATGCGTGAATCTGTTCAGAGAACTGACTGAAAAAAAAAACAAAAAAAAAACCCACCTTTCTCCAGACTGTCCTGAAGAAAGAATAAAAGACCGACCCCCCACCCGCTTAGACAGGACTAAGCGTTCAATCTCCAAGCGATTAACTTCAGAGAAACAAAAATCTCTAGAAAGAGAGAGAGCTCGAAGGAGGATGACATCTGAAGAAGAGCATCATTGTAATACCTCAAGACCTAAACATCTTTCTAGTATGACAAGACTCAGAAACTTGAGCAGATCCCGATAAAGGAAAAAATAAACACACATCCTTCAGATCTATGTTTATTCTGAACAGGTCCTTTTGAACCAAGTATACTACTTTGAAGGACAAAACCTGAGGAACTTGAGGTAAATACCTAGATTCCGTTCCCAAACTGGGAGTGGAACTATCGCTCCTGGAGAGGAAGTGCCTGAATTCAGTTCAGGAAAAGCCTCTCATCATACCTGAATTGCAGATACTCAAGAAAGAGAAATCTGCCCCTGGGAGGAAACCTTAGTTAGGATTCCAAGAAACATGACTAATCCTTCCTTTAGTTTTATTCTCCTTACGAGTGGATGAAAAACCTCCTTTCACCCGTAAAGTCAGGAGACAATTATGTCAGCTAAGTCCAAACAAGGACTCATTTTTGAAAAAAAAACGCCCGAAGCGTGGAATTGGAGGAAACGCAATATTGAACCTGCAACTGCAGAACTATAAATCCTATGCTGAACTGCTAAGCCACAGGTAGGCTTCTCGTCTGAAAAAGATTTCAGCCACAAACCCAGACGGACTAGCACAGCAAGTCAAATAAGACAAGACATTGTTCGAAAACAACAATTAAACCTCCAGCTTTTCATCCAAGGATCCGAAAAACAACACCATAAGGATAGAAGTTCTATGAGTCGTAGTAGAAAAATATTCCTCTACTAAAGACACCGTGCATTAAAACAGGGTAAGCTACATGAAAATCCCTTGAGGGACAGGAGACAAGGAGAAAGGTTTCCCTAGCTTCTCCTAATCCTGGGAAAAATTCCAAGGCACATCTAGAAACACTTCCTCATAGAAGGAAACATCACTGAAATGATAGTGTTCACAAACTCTCAAAGGCTGACGACAAGGGACTCAATGTCATCCAAGTAGCCAAAACCTCCTTTACAATACACGAGGCGATCAGGCATGCATCTGAAATATATGACTTCAGCATAAGATGAAGGAATTAAACTGTCCAAATCTGAGATTTCACCCTCAGAAACCTACCGGCGATATCTCTTCAACTCAGAAGAGAAAGCAACCTGCGTAGAAGAATGTGGGGCAGAAACCTTACAATCCAAAAAAATTAAAAAATATATCCTCTTGCATATTTCCTGAAGATAAGGAAAAACAGGCAAAGCCGCAGGACACCTGAGCAGCAAACTCTGTAAGCAAACATACTCCTCCAGAAAATTAAGAGGAACCGCAGGGTACTGCATGTGGCGCCATAGAGGCTTGGGACAGATAAGGAGAAAACTGTGCCATTGTCTAAACAGTATCATCCTGGGAGATATGAGGCTCAGAGGTTTAGCATATATCGCTGAGATATCTAAGCTGTAAAAATTGCAAGCAAACGCAATCCTCCTTGAGATTAAGAGGAACCGCAGGGAATTGCCTGTGACACCATTAAAGCTTGAGACATATAGGACAAGCTGTTGCAATAACTAAACAGCATAATCTTGGGAGAAAATGAGGTGCTGAGGCAGCGAATCAACTGTACACACAATATTTTTATAATTTGTCCCACCCGTATAGGGAAACAAAAACGGCAAATATTTCACACTGCTTACATAGCATAGAAAATCTAATCAAGCAGAACATAAAATTATAGACAAATTCATATTATTTATCTCTCAAGTACATTTGCCCCACATTGAGTCTTTATTAAAGACAAAATTCATACTGCTAAAAGAAAAAACAGTGCATGGAACTTTTTACAAAGGATTTAAAATACTATTTCATGAGTAAATCCTTCAGGTCTAGCGTAGCCCTTGGTAAATAATTAATAAAACACCTATTGTGGCTTCTAAATGTTGGACAATAGATCCTCTTAAAATAAATGTAAAAAACTTTAAACACAAGAGCGCCACTCCGATCTCCACCTAGAGGACGAGGCGGAACTACGGAATGTATTCTTAGAAACCAAAATGGTGCCACTCTGTGTCTGTGAAGGAGGTGGGAACAAACACTGCAAGAAGATGAAGCGCGCATACATCGCATTTCATCCGGCCATAAGGAAAAGCAACCCTCACACTGAGTTCCGTTTATGTTTGAGAGAGAGGAAGATAAAAACACCAACACATAAAAGTGAGCTCTCCTCTAGAAAATAAAGACATAAATATCGTATGTACAGTCTCCTCATTTCTCCTCTAATAAAATCCAAAATACATAGGAATTTAAACTGACAACCTCCAGTCCTTAACCATGTCTAAAACACTGAGCCAAAATTTTCTTATACATAAGAAATTGACAATTATTATATGATTAATCTGAGCTCCAATTAGGGTTAACCCCTTCTATACTGAAGTTAACTCCTAAGTCTCCCCAATCACATTAAAAGTGCCTGCTCACTGCCAGAAATTGTCCTTAAGGATTTCTTTGTCCCAAAATAACTACAGATAGGGCTGAACCCTTGCAGTGCCAGCCTCCTAGCCCCAGAAGACAAAAGGCACTTACCTGTATATTCAGCTGTCAGGCAGGACGACAGTTCACCCGGCATGAGAAGATGCCCCTCCTCACAGAGACCTGTGGAAAACAAGAAAAGACAGAGTAAACTTACTCTGGCTTTCCACACATAGAACAGCAAAAATTCTAGGAAAATGCATCAAGGGCCAACTTACAAGTTCCTAACTGCTTTAAAGCCACCACTGCCTTACTGAAGAGACTAACGTGGAGTACGGCTAGACCCAGACTTGAAAAGTTCAGAGTAAACCTACTCTGTCATACAAAATTAAAAAAATCTTGCTTGAAGTAAAAGAAATACAATTTCTTCGGACAGCTAAAACTTCACCTCTTTATAGTACCGCAGGAAGAAGAGAATAACTGGGGTTTGTGGGAAGGGAAGTGATACTTAAAGTGAAGGTAAACTTTGATGAATGAAAGCCCGTTTTTTAAAAATACTATTAAAAATAGAGGCACTTTCATTTAAAGTTTTCAAAGCAGCCGTTTTGATTAAAAAATTACCTCTCTTTGCACAGCCAGAGCAGCTTCCCCCACCCGGAGATCCTCTCTTCACACGTCATCAATGACTAATCCAGCTTCCTCCAATCACGGCTTTCCCCCCAGGGTAGTCATTGCCTGAGGCCATGCTGTGACTGGAGGAAGCTGGATTAGTCATTGATGACGTGTGAAGAGAGGATCTCCGGGTGGGGGAAGCTGCTCTGGCAGTGAAAAAAAACATAAAACAGAATTTATGTTTACCTGATAAATTACTTTCTCCAACGGTGTGTCCGGTCCACGGCGTCATCCTTACTTGTGGGATATTCTCTTCCCCAACAGGAAATGGCAAAGAGCCCAGCAAAGCTGGTCACATGATCCCTCCTAGGCTCCGCCTACCCCAGTCATTCGACCGACGTTAAGGAGGAATATTTGCATAGGAGAAACCATATGGTACCGTGGTGACTGTAGTTAAAGAAAATAAATTATCAGACCTGATTAAAAAAACCAGGGCGGGCCGTGGACCGGACACACCGTTGGAGAAAGTAATTTATCAGGTAAACATAAATTCTGTTTTCTCCAACATAGGTGTGTCCGGTCCACGGCGTCATCCTTACTTGTGGGAACCAATACCAAAGCTTTAGGACACGGATGAAGGGAGGGAGCAAATCAGGTCACCTAAATGGAAGGCACCACGGCTTGCAAAACCTTTCTCCCAAAAATAGCCTCAGAAGAAGCAAAAGTATCAAACTTGTAAAATTTGGTAAAAGTGTGCAGTGAAGACCAAGTCGCTGCCCTACATATCTGATCAACAGAAGCCTCGTTCTTGAAGGCCCATGTGGAAGCCACAGCCCTAGTGGAATGAGCTGTGATTCTTTCGGGAGGCTGCCGTCCGGCAGTCTCGTAAGCCAATCTGATGATGCTTTTAATCCAAAAAGAGAGAGAGGTAGAAGTTGCTTTTTGACCTCTCCTTTTACCGGAATAAACAACAAACAAGGAAGATGTTTGTCTAAAATCCTTTGTAGCATCTAAATAGAATTTTAGAGCGCGAACAACATCCAAATTGTGCAACAGACGTTCCTTCTTTGAAACTGGTTTCGGACACAGAGAAGGTACGATAATCTCCTGGTTAATGTTTTTGTTAGAAACAACTTTTGGAAGAAAACCAGGTTTAGTACGTAAAACCACCTTATCTGCATGGAACACCAGATAAGGAGGAGAACACTGCAGAGCAGATAATTCTGAAACTCTTCTAGCAGAAGAAATTGCAACTAAAAACAAAACTTTCCAAGATAATAACTTAATATCAAGGGAATGCAAGGGTTCAAACGGAACCCCCTGAAGAACTGAAAGAACTAAATTGAGACTCCAAGGAGGAGTCAAAGGTTTGTAAACAGGCTTAATTCTAACCAGAGCCTGAACAAAGGCTTGAACATCTGGCACAGCGGCCAGCTTTTTGTGAAGTAACACAGACAAGGCAGAAATCTGTCCCTTCAGGGAACTTGCAGATAATCCTTTTTCCAATCCTTCTTGAAGGAAGGATAGAATCCTAGGAATCTTAACCTTGTCCCAAGGGAATCCTTTAGATTCACACCAACAGATATATTTTTTCCAAATTTTGTGGTAAATCTTTCTAGTTACAGGCTTTCTGGCCTGAACAAGAGTATCGATAACAGATTCTGAGAATCCTCGCTTCGATAAGATCAAGCGTTCAATCTCCAAGCAGTCAGCTGGAGTGAAACCAGATTCGGATGTTCGAACGGACCCTGAACAAGAAGGTCTCGTCTCAAAGGTAGCTTCCAAGGAGGAGCCGATGACATATTTACCAGATCTGCGTACCAAGTCCTGCGTGGCCACGCAGGAGCTATCAAAATCACCGACGCCCTCTCCTGATTGATCCTGGCTACCAGCCTGGGGATGAGAGGAAACGGCGGGAACACATAAGCTAGTTTGAAGGTCCAAGGTGCTACTAGTGCATCCACTAGAGCCGCCTTGGGATCCCTGGATCTGGACCCGTAGCAAGGAACTTTGAAGTTCTGACGAGAGGCCATCAGATCCATGTCTGGAATGCCCCACAGCTGAGTGACTTGGGCAAAGATTTCCGGATGGAGTTCCCACTCCCCCGGATGCAATGTCTGACGACTCAGAAAATCCGCTTCCCAATTTTCCACTCCTGGGATGTGGATAGCAGACAGGTGGCAGGAGTGAGACTCCGCCCATAGAATGATTTTGGTCACTTCTTCCATCGCCAGGGAACTCCTTGTTCCCCCCTGATGGTTGATGTACGCAACAGTTGTCATGTTGTCTGATTGAAACCGTATGAACTTGGCCCTCGCTAGCTGAGGCCAAGCCTTGAGAGCATTGAATATCGCTCTCAGTTCCAGAATATTTATCGGTAGAAGAGATTCTTCCCGAGACCAAAGACCCTGAGCTTTCAGGGATCCCCAGACCGCGCCCCAGCCCATCAGACTGGCGTCGGTCGTGACAATGACCCACTCTGGTCTGCGGAATGTCATCCCTCGTGACAGGTTGTCCAGGGACAGCCACCAACGGAGTGAGTCTCTGGTCCTCTGATTTACTTGTATCATCGGAGACAAGTCTGTATAGTCCCCATTCCACTGACTGAGCATGCACAGTTGTAATGGTCTTAGATGAATGCGTGCAAAAGGAACTATGTCCATTGCCGCTACCATCAACCCGATCACTTCCATGCACTGAGCTATGGAAGGAAGAGGAACGGAATGGAGTATCCGACCAGAGTCTAGAAGTTTTGTTTTTCTGGCCTCTGTCAGAAAAATCCTCATTTCTAAGGAGTCTATTATTGTTCCCAAGAAGGGAACCCTTGTTGACGGAGATAGAGAACTCTTTTCCACGTTCACTTTCCATCCGTGAGATCTGAGAAAGGCCAGGACAATGTCCGTGTGAGCCTTTGCTTGAGGAAGGGACGACGCTTGAATCAAAATGTCGTCCAAGTAAGGTACTACAGCAATGCCCCTTGGTCTTAGCACAGCTAGAAGGGACCCTAGTACCTTTGTGAAAATCCTTGGAGCAGTGGCTAATCCGAAAGGAAGCGCCACGAACTGGTAATGTTTGTCCAGGAATGCAAACCTTAGGAACCGATGATGTTCCTTGTGGATAGGAATATGTAGATACGCATCCTTTAAATCCACCGTGGTCATAAATTGACCTTCCTGGATGGAAGGAAGGATAGTTCGAATGGTTTCCATCTTGAACGATGGGACCTTGAGAAATTTGTTTAAGATCTTGAGATCTAGGATTGGTCTGAACGTTCCCTCTTTTTTGGGAACTATGAACAGATTGGAGTAGAACCCCATCCCTTGTTCTCTCAATGGAACAGGATGAATCACTCCCATTTTTAACAGGTCTTCTACACAATGTAAGAACGCCTGTCTTTTTATGTGGTCTGAAGACAACTGAGACCTGTGGAACCTTCCCCTTGGGGGAAGTCCCTTGAATTCCAGAAGATAACCCTGGGAGACTATTTCTAGCGCCCAAGGATCCAGAACATCTCTTGCCCAAGCCTGAGCGAAGAGAGAGAGTCTGCCCCCCACCAGATCCGGTCCCGGATCGGGGGCCGATATTTCATGCTGTCTTGGTAGCAGTGGCAGGTTTCTTTGCCTGCTTTCCCTTGTTCCAGCCTTGCATTGGTCTCCAAGCTGGCTTGGCCTGAGAAGTATTACCCTCTTGCTTAGAGGACGTAGCACCTTGGGCTGGTCCGTTTTTACGAAAGGGACGAAAATTAGGTCTATTTTTTGCCTTGAAAGGCCGATCCTGAGGAAGGGCATGGCCCTTACCCCCAGTGATATCAGAGATAATCTCTTTCAAGTCAGGACCAAACAGCGTTTTCCCCTTGAAAGGAATATTTAGTAGCTTGTTCTTGGAAGACGCATCAGCCGACCAAGATTTCAACCAAAGCGCTCTGCGCGCCACAATAGCAAACCCAGAATTCTTAGCCGCTAACTTAGCCAATTGCAAAGAGGCGTCTAGAGTGAAAGAATTAGCCAATTTGAGAGCGTTGACTCTGTCCATAATCTCCTCATAAGGAGGAGAGTCACTATCGAGCACCTTAATCAGTTCCTCAAACCAGAAATATGCGGCTGTAGTGACAGGGACAATGCATGAAATGGGTTGTAGAAGGTAACCCTGCTGAACAAACATCTTTTTAAGCAAACCTTCTAATTTTTTATCCATAGGATCTTTGAAAGCACAACTATCCTCTATGGGAATAGTGGTGCGTTTGTTTAAAGTAGAAACCGCTCCCTCGACCTTGGGGACTGACTGCCATAAGTCCTTTCTGGGGTCGACCATAGGAAACAATTTTTTAAATATGGGGGGAGGGACGAAAGGAATACCGGGCCTTTCCCATTCTTTATTAACAATGTCCGCCACCCGCTTGGGTATAGGAAAAGCTTCTGGGAGCCCCGGCACCTCTAGGAACTTGTCCATTTTACATAGTTTCTCTGGGATGACCAAATTTTCACAATCATCCAGAGTGGATAATACCTCCTTAAGCAAAATGCGGAGATGTTCCAATTTAAATTTAAAAGTAATCACATCAGATTCAGCCTGCTGAGAAATGTTCCCTAAATCAGTAATTTCTCCCTCAGACAAAACCTCCCTGGCTCCCTCAGATTGGGTTAGGGGCCCTTCAGAGATATTAATATCAGCGTCGTCATGCTCTTCAGTAACTAAAACAGAGCATCCACGCTTACGCTGACAAGGGTTCATTTTGGCTAAAATGTTTTTGACAGAATTATCCATTACAGCCGTTAATTGTTGCATAGTAAGGAGTATTGGCGCGCTAGATGTACTAGGGGCCTCCTGAGTGGGCAAGACTCGTGTAGACGAAGGAGGGAATGATGCAGTACCATGCTTACTCCCCTCACTTGAGGAATCATCTTGGGCATCATTGTCATTATCACATAAATCACATTTATTTAAATGAATAGGAATTCTGGCTTCCCCACATTCAGAACACAGTCTATCTGGTAGTTCAGACATGTTAAACAGGCATAAACTTGATAAGAAAGTACAAAAAACGTTTTGAAATAAAACCGTTACTGTCACTTTAAATTTTAAACTGAACACACTTTATTACTGCAATTGCGAAAAAACATGAAGGAATTGTTCAAAATTCACCAAACTTTCACCACAGTGTCTTAAAGCCTTGAAAATATTGCACACCAATTTTGGAAGCTTTAACCCTTAAAATAACGGAACCGGAGCCGTTTTAAGCTTCAACCCCTTTACAGTCCCTGGTATCTGCTTTGCTGAGACCCAACCAAACCCAAGGGGAATACGATACCAAATGATGCCTTCAGAAGTCTTTTATCAGTATCAGAGCTCCTCTCACATGCGACTGCATGCCATGCCTCTCAAAAACAAGTGCGCAACACCGGCGCGAAAATGAGACTCTGCCTATGCTTTGGGAAAGCCCCTAAAGAATAAGGTGTCTAAAACAGTGCCTGCCGATATAATTATATCAAAATACCCAGAATAAATGATTCCTCAAGGCTAAATAAGTGTTAATATCAATCGATTTAGCCCAAAAAATGTCTACAGTCTAAATAAGCCCTTGTGAAGCCCTTATTTACAATCGTAATAAACATGGCTTACCGGATCCCATAGGGAAAATGACAGCTTCCAGCATTACATCGTCTTGTTAGAATGTGTCATACCTCAAGCAGCAAAGGACTGCAAACTGTTCCCCCAACTGAAGTTAATGCTCTCAACAGTCCTGTGTGGAACAGCCATGGATTTTAGTTACGGTTGCTAAAATCATTTTCCTCATACAAACAGAATTCTTCATCTCTTTTCTGTTTCTGAGTAAATAGTACGTACCAGCACTATTTGAAAATAACAAACTCTTGATTGAATAATGAAAAACTACAGTTAAACACTAAAAAACTCTAAGCCATCTCCGTGGAGATGTTGCCTGTACAACGGCAAAGAGAATGACTGGGGTAGGCGGAGCCTAGGAGGGATCATGTGACCAGCTTTGCTGGGCTCTTTGCCATTTCCTGTTGGGGAAGAGAATATCCCACAAGTAAGGATGACGCCGTGGACCGGACACACCTATGTTGGAGAAAGGTACGTTTTTAATCAAAACGGCTGCCTTCTAAACTTTGATTAATGAAAGTGCCCCTGTTTTTAATAGTATTTTTTTTAAAAACGGGCTTTCATTTTATCAAAGTTTACCTTCACTTTTACAGCTTTGCTGTGGTGATCTTTGCCTCCTCCTGCTGGCCAGGAGTGATATTCCCAACAGTAATTGATAATCTGTGGACTCACCGTGTCATTAAAAAGGTTAATACCTTTGTAACTATAAGAAGGGTTAACCCAAGTCTCTTATCACATAAAAAAACCGTGCCTGCATTCTGCCACAATCAATCCTATTCAAGATCTGTTTGTCCCCTTAAAGCTGCAGGAAATCTTAAAAGTGCTAGTCTCCTACTCAGAAGACAGAAAGCACTTACCTGCAATCTAGCCGACTGGCAGTTAGATGACTCACATGGTGTGAGAGGATACAACTCCTCACAGAGAACGGTGGAGAAAAGAAAGAACAGAGTAAACCTACTCTGGATTTCTATATCATGGGCAGCAAATAAGTTCGGAAAACGCAGCAAGGCTAACCTCACAAGTTCCTAACTGCTTTAAAGCCACCACTGCCCTACTTAAGAGACTAATGTGAAGTATGGCTAGACCCAACATTCTTGCTTGTAGCGATAAATTCTAGTTTTCTTCAGACACCAAAACTTCACCTCCTCCATTGACAGAGGCAAAGAGAATGATTGGGGGTTATGGGTAGGAGAGTGACACTTAATAGCTTTGCTGTGGTGCTCTCTGCCTCCTCATGCTGGCCATGAGTGATATTCCCACTTGTAATTGAGGACGTTGTGGACTTAACATATCTTAATTAAGAAAATAAAAAATATGGCATGTTAAAAAGCTACAAGTTATTTAGCAAAGCTTCAGTTCATTTAGCAGGAGAGCATCTGTTCATTAAATAGAGCAAAAGATGACTTTGCAACCTTTGGCTCCAAGAGATGTCTGACGTCTAGCAGCCAAGGGGTAAAATCATCTAAAATGAGTGTTTAAATTATATATTCTAGAAATGGGACTTATGTTACTGACAAACTGGCTTTCACTGCTATAGAGGAAAATTGGTTTACATATACATTTTAGTTAATGAGTCCCTGGATGCATGTGGAATCAGCACCCTTTGGTAAATGTAAGTTTAGTCAGATTTACTCACTAAAATACAGGAGAAATATTTCTATTTGCTCTGTGAAATACATTAGATACGATTCTCTGTGAGAGTTTAGAAACAGATTCCAGAGAAAAGGACTTACTTGTAATAACCATCACTTTCGAAAATATTGCTTTACTGCCAGCTTCTGTCTGAAAGAGGGAAAAAAGTTAGGTCATATTCTACTAAGAGCTTTTCCTCACAGCAGTTAATAGATCAAGGATACTAAACAAAACTTATATTTCGGAAAAACAGAATTTATGTTTACCTGATAAATTACTTTCTCCAACGGTGTGTCCGGTCCACGGCGTCATCCTTACTTGTGGGATATTCTCTTCCCCAACAGGAAATGGCAAAGAGCCCAGCAAAGCTGGTCACATGATCCCTCCTAGGCTCCGCCTACCCCAGTCATTCGACCGACGTTAAGGAGGAATATTTGCATAGGAGAAACCATATGGTACCGTGGTGACTGTAGTTAAAGAAAATAAACTATCAGACCTGATTAAAAAAACCAGGGCGGGCCGTGGACCGGACACACCGTTGGAGAAAGTAATTTATCAGGTAAACATAAATTCTGTTTTCTCCAACATAGGTGTGTCCGGTCCACGGCGTCATCCTTACTTGTGGGAACCAATACCAAAGCTTTAGGACACGGATGAAGGGAGGGAGCAAATCAGGTCACCTAAATGGAAGGCACCACGGCTTGCAAAACCTTTCTCCCAAAAATAGCCTCAGAAGAAGCAAAAGTATCAAACTTGTAAAATTTGGTAAAAGTGTGCAGTGAAGACCAAGTCGCTGCCCTACATATCTGATCAACAGAAGCCTCGTTCTTGAAGGCCCATGTGGAAGCCACAGCCCTAGTGGAATGAGCTGTGATTCTTTCGGGAGGCTGCCGCCCGGCAGTCTCGTAAGCCAATCTGATGATGCTTTTAATCCAAAAAGAGAGAGAGGTAGAAGTTGCTTTTTGACCTCTCCTTTTACCGGAATAAACAACAAACAAGGAAGATGTTTGTCTAAAATCCTTTGTAGCATCTAAATAGAATTTTAGAGCGCGAACAACATCCAAATTGTGCAACAAACGTTCCTTCTTTGAAACTGGTTTCGGACACAGAGAAGGTACGATAATCTCCTGGTTAATGTTTTTGTTAGAAACAACTTTTGGAAGAAAACCAGGTTTAGTACGTAAAACCACCTTATCTGCATGGAACACCAGATAAGGAGGAGAACACTGCAGAGCAGATAATTCTGAAACTCTTCTAGCAGAAGAAATTGCAACTAAAAACAAAACTTTCCAAGATAATAACTTAATATCAACGGAATGTAAGGGTTCAAACGGAACCCCCTGAAGAACTGAAAACTAAATTGAGACTCCAAGGAGGAGTCAAAGGTTTGTAAACAGGCTTAATTCTAACCAGAGCCTGAACAAAGGCTTGAACATCTGGCACAGCGGCCAGCTTTTTGTGAAGTAACACAGACAAGGCAGAAATCTGTCCCTTCAGGGAACTTGCAGATAATCCTTTTTCCAATCCTTCTTGAAGGAAGGATAGAATCCTAGGAATCTTAACCTTGTCCCAAGGGAATCCTTTAGATTCACACCAACAGATATATTTTTTCCAAATTTTGTGGTAAATCTTTCTAGTTACAGGCTTTCTGGCCTGAACAAGAGTATCGATAACAGAATCTGAGAACCCTCGCTTCGATAAGATCAAGCGTTCAATCTCCAAGCAGTCAGCTGGAGTGAAACCAGATTCGGATGTTCGAACGGACCCTGAACAAGAAGGTCTCGTCTCAAAGGTAGCTTCCAAGGTGGAGCCGATGACATATTCACCAGATCTGCATACCAAGTCCTGCGTGGCCACGCAGGAGCTATCAAGATCACCGACGCCCTCTCCTGATTGATCCTGGCTACCAGCCTGGGGATGAGAGGAAACGGCGGGAACACATAAGCTAGTTTGAAGGTCCAAGGTGCTACTAGTGCATCCACTAGAGCCGCCTTGGGATCCCTGGATCTGGACCCGTAGCAAGGAACTTTGCAGTTCTGACGAGAGGCCATCAGATCCATGTCTGGAATGCCCCACAGCTGAGTGACTTGGGCAAAGATTTCCGGATGGAGTTCCCACTCCCCCGGATGCAATGTCTGACGACTCAGAAAATCCGCTTCCCAATTTTCCACTCCTGGGATGTGGATAGCAGACAGGTGGCAGGAGTGAGACTCCGCCCATAGAATGATTTTGGTCACTTCTTCCATCGCCAGGGAACTCCTTGTTCCCCCCTGATGGTTGATGTACGCAACAGTTGTCATGTTGTCTGATTGAAACCGTATGAACTTGGCCCTCGCTAGCTGAGGCCAAGCCTTGAGAGCATTGAATATCGCTCTCAGTTCCAGAATATTTATCGGTAGAAGAGATTCTTCCCGAGACCAAAGACCCTGAGCTTTCAGGGATCCCCAGACCGCGCCCCAGCCCATCAGACTGGCGTCGGTCGTGACAATGACCCACTCTGGTCTGCGGAATGTCATCACTCGTGACAGGTTGTCCAGGGACAGCCACCAACGGAGTGAGTCTCTGGTTCTCTGATTTACTTGTATCTTCGGAGACAAGTCTGTATAGTCCCCATTCCACTGACTGAGCATGCACAGTTGTAATGGTCTTAGATGAATGCGCGCAAAAGGAACTATGTCCATTGCCGCTACCATCAACCCGATCACTTCCATGCACTGAGCTATGGAAGGAAGAGGAACGGAATGAAGTATCCGACAAGAGTCTAGAAGTTTTGTTTTTCTGGCCTCTGTCAGAAAAATCCTCATTTCTAAGGAGTCTATTATTGTTCCCAAGAAGGGAACCCTTGTTGACGGAGATAGAGAACTCTTTTCCACGTTCACTTTCCATCCGTGAGATCTGAGAAAGGCCAGGACAATGTCCGTGTGAGCCTTTGCTTGAGGAAGGGACGACGCTTGAATTAGAATGTCGTCCAAGTAAGGTACTACAGCAATGCCCCTTGGTCTTAGCACAGCTAGAAGGGACCCTAGTACCTTTGTGAAAATCCTTGGAGCAGTGGCTAATCCGAAAGGAAGCGCCACGAACTGGTAATGTTTGTCCAGGAATGCGAACCTCAGGAACCGATGATGTTCCTTGTGGATAGGAATATGTAGATACGCATCCTTTAAATCCACCGTGGTCATGAATTGACCTTCCTGGATGGAAGGAAGAATAGTTCGAATGGTTTCCATCTTGAACGATGGAACCTTGAGAAACTTGTTTAAGATCTTGAGATCTAAGATTGGTCTGAACGTTCCCTCTTTTTTGGGAACTATGAACAGATTGGAGTAGAATCCCATCCCTTGTTCTCTTAATGGAACAGGATGAATCACTCCCATTTTTAACAGGTCTTCTACACAATGTAAGAATGCCTGTCTTTTTATGTGGTCTGAAGACAACTGAGACCTGTGGAACCTCCCCCTTGGGGGAAGTCCCTTGAATTCCAGAAGATAACCTTGGGAGACTATTTCTAGCGCCCAAGGATCCAGAACATCTCTTGCCCAAGCCTGAGCGAAGAGAGAGAGTCTGCCCCCCACCAGATCCGGTCCCGGATCGGGGGCCAACATTTCATGCTGTCTTGGTAGCAGTGGCAGGTTTCTTGGCCTGCTTACCCTTGTTCCAGCCTCGCATTGGTCTCCAAGCTGGCTTGGCTTGAGAAGTATTACCCTCTTGCTTAGAGGACGTAGCACTTTGGGCTGGTCCGTTTCTACGAAAGGGACGAAAATTAGGTTTATTTTTTGCCTTGAAAGGCCGATCCTGAGGAAGGGCGTGGCCCTTACCCCCAGTGATATCAGAGATAATCTCTTTCAAGTCAGGGCCAAACAGCGTTTTCCCCTTGAAAGGAATGTTAAGTAGCTTGTTCTTGGAAGACGCATCAGCCGACCAAGATTTCAACCAAAGCGCTCTGCGCGCCACAATAGCAAACCCAGAATTCTTAGCCGCCAACCTAGCCAATTGCAAAGTGGCGTCTAGGGTGAAAGAATTAGCCAATTTAAGAGCATTGATTCTGTCCATAATCTCCTCATAAGGAGAAGAATCCCTATCGACCGCCTTTATCAGCTCATCGAACCAGAAACATGCGGCTGTAGCGACAGGGACAATGCATGAAATTGGTTGTAGAAGGTAACCCTGCTGAACAAACATCTTTTTAAGCAAACCTTCTAATTTTTTATCCATAGGATCTTTGAAAGCACAACTATCCTCTATGGGTATAGTGGTGCGTTTGTTTAAAGTGGAAACCGCTCCCTCGACCTTGGGGACTGTCTGCCATAAGTCCTTTCTGGGGTCGACCATAGGAAACAATTTTTTAAATATGGGGGGAGGGACGAAAGGAATACCGGGCCTTTCCCATTCTTTATTAACAATGTCCGCCACCCGCTTGGGTATAGGAAAAGCTTCTGGGAGCCCCGGCACCTCTAGGAACTTGTCCATTTTACATAGTTTCTCTGGGATGACCAACTTGTCACAATCATCAAGAGTGGATAATACCTCCTTAAGCAGAATGCGGAGATGTTCCAACTTAAATTTAAATGCAATCACATCAGGTTCAGCTTGTTGAGAAATGTTCCCTGAATCAGTAATTTCTCCCTCAGACAAAACCTCCCTGGCCCCATCAGACTGGGTTAGGGGCCCTTCAGAAATATTATCAGCGTCGTCATGCTCTTCAGTATCTAAAACAGAGCAGTCGCGCTTACGCTGATAAGTGTTCATTTTGGCTAAAATGTTTTTGACAGAATTATCCATTACAGCCGTTAATTGTTGCATAGTAAGGAGTATTGGCGCGCTAGATGTACTAGGGGCCTCCTGAGTGGGCAAGACTCGTGTAGACGAAGGAGGGAATGATGCAGTACCATGCTTACTCCCCTCACTTGAGGAATCATCTTGGGCATCATTGTCATTGTCACATAAATCACATTTATTTAAATGAGTAGGAATTCTGGCTTCCCCACATTCAGAACACAGTCTATCTGGTAGTTCAGACATGTTAAACAGGCATAAACTTGATAACAAAGTACAAAAAACGTTTTAAAATAAAACCGTTACTGTCACTTTAAATTTTAAACTGAACACACTTTATTACTGCAATTGCGAAAAAACATGAAGGAATTGTTCAAAATTCACCAAACTTTCACCACAGTGTCTTAAAGCCTTAAAAGTATTGCACACCAAATTTGGAAGCTTTAACCCTTAAAATAACGGAACCGGAGCCGTTTTGAACTTTAACCCCTTTACAGTCCCTGGTATCTGCTTTGCTGAGACCCAACTAAGCCCCAAGGGGAATACGATACCAAATGACGCCTTCAGAAAGTCTTTTAAGTATCAGAGCTCCTCTCACATGCGACTGCATGCCATGCCTCTCAAAAACAAGTGCGCAACACCGGCGCGAAAATGAGGCTCTGCCTATGCTTTGGGAAAGCCCCTAAAGAATAAGGTGTCTAAAACAGTGCCTGCCGATATTATTATATCAAAATACCCAGATAAAATGATTCCTCAAGGCTAAATATGTGTTAATAATCAATCGATTTAGCCCAGAAAAAGTCTACAGTCTTAATAAGCCCTTTTTGAAGCCCTTATTTACGATCGTAATAAACATGGCTTACCGGATCCCATAGGGAAAATGACAGCTTCCAGCATTACATCGTCTTGTTAGAATGTGTCATACCTCAAGCAGCAAGAGACTGCTCACTGTTCCCCCAACTGAAGTTAATTGCTCTCAACAGTCCTGTGTGGAACAGCCATGGATTTTAGTGACGGTTGCTAAAATCATTTTCCTCATACAAACAGAAATCTTCATCTCTTTTCTGTTTCTGAGTAAATAGTACATACCAGCACTATTTCAAAATAACAAACTCTTGATTGAATAATAAAAACTACAGTTAAACACTAAAAAACTCTAAGCCATCTCCGTGGAGATGTTGCCTGTACAACGGCAAAGAGAATGACTGGGGTAGGCGGAGCCTAGGAGGGATCATGTGACCAGCTTTGCTGGGCTCTTTGCCATTTCCTGTTGGGGAAGAGAATATCCCACAAGTAAGGATGACGCCGTGGACCGGACACACCTATGTTGGAGAAATACATGCATGTGCTGAAAGGTAAACACATATGCTACATGAACTTGCTAAATTGTTTTGTTTTCTGACACAGGGTACAATAATGTCTAAATATGAACTGAAGAATTAATGTACTAACCTAAACTACATATCGGAAAAACCACACCACACACAGTGTTAGTACTTGATCACAATATAGCTTTCCTAAAAAGTAGGTAAACCTTTAAGCAAGTGAAATTAAAGGGGACACTAAACTGTCTGTTTAATTGTTGTAATAACAAAACAAAAAAACTTAGTGGCTTATTTTTAACATGAATCATTGCAATATGTATTATTCATAATTTTAAATGTATTTGACCTTTATATTTTTATTTGTGCAGTGTACTTTTTCTTGTCAAATCTACAAGGAGGTTTGGGTCTCTACAGGAAGGCCTACAGAGCTTAATATCAAATCTTCTAGAGTAACTTGAGCTTTTTTACTATTCAAAAAATGCTTAAAGGGGCAGTCAACAAAAACATAATTTATGTAAGAACTTACCTGATAAATTCATTTCTTTCATATTAGCAAGAGTCCATGAGCTAGTGACGTATGGGATATACATTCCTACCAGGAGGGGCAAAGTTTCCCAAACCTTAAAATGCCTATAAATACACCCCTCACCACACCCACAATTCAGTTTAACGAATAGCCAAGAAGTGGGGTGATAAGAAAAAAGTGCGAAAGCATATAAAATAAGGAATTGGAATAATTGTGCTTTATACAAAAAAATCATAACCACCACAAAAAAGGGCGGGCCTCATGGACTCTTGCTAATATGAAAGAAATGAATTTATCAGGTAAGTTCTTACATAAATTATGTTTTCTTTCATGTAATTAGCAAGAGTCCATGAGCTAGTGACGTATGGGATAATGACTACCCAAGATGTGGATCTTTCCACACAAGAGTCACTAGAGAGGGAGGGATAAAATAAAGACAGCCAATTCCTGCTGAAAATAATCCACACCCAAAATAAAGTTTAATGAAAAACATAAGCAGAAGATTCAAACTGAAACCGCTGCCTGAAGTACTTTTCTACCAAAAACTGCTTCAGAAGAAGAAAATACAACAAAATGGTAGAATTTGGTAAAAGTATGCAAAGAGGACCAAGTTGCCGCTTTGCAAATCTGATCAACCGAAGCTTCATTCCTAAACGCCCAGGAAGTAGAAACTGACCTAGTAGAATGAGCTGTAATCCTATGAGGCGGAGTCTTACCCGACTCAACATAGGCAAGATGAATTAAAGATTTCAACCAAGATGCCAAAGAAATGGCAGAAGTTTTCTGGTCTTTCTAAAACCGGAAAAGATAACAAATAAACTAGAAGTCTTTCGGAAAGACTTAGTAGCTTCAACATAATATTTCAAAGCTCTAATAACATCCAAAGAATGCAACGATTTCTCCTTAGAATTCTTAGGATTAGGACATAATGAAGGAACCACAATGTCTCTACTAATGTTGTTGGAATTCACAACTTAGGTAAAAATTCAAAAGAAGTTCGCAACACCGCCTTATCCTGATGAAAAATCAGAAAAGGAGACTCACAAGAAAGAGCAGATAATTCAGAAACTCTTCTGGCAGAAGAGATGGCCAAAAGGAACAAAACTTAAGAAAGTAATTTAATATCCAATGAATGCATAGGTTCAAATGGAGGAGCTTGAAGAGCCCCCAGAACCAAATTCAAACTCCAAGGAGGAGAAATTGACTTAATGACAGGCTTTATACGAACCAAAGCTTGTACAAAACAATGAATATCAGGAAGAATAGCAATCTTTCTGTGAAAAAGAACAGAAAGAGCAGAGATTTGACCTTTCAAGGAACTTGCGGACAAACCCTTATCTAAACCATCCTGAAGAAACTGTAATATTCTCGGTATTCTAAAAGAATGCCAAGAAAAAATGATGAAAAAGACACCAAGAAATACAAGTCTTCCAGACTCTATAATATATCTCTCTGGATACAGATTTACGAGCCTGTAACATAGTATTAATCACAGAGTCAGAGAAACCTCTTTGACCAAGAATCAAGCGTTCAATCTCCATACCTTTAAATTTAAGGATTTCAGATCCTGATGGAAAAAAGGACCTTGAGACAGAAGGTCTGGTCTTAACGGAAGAGTCCACGGTTGGCAAGAGGCCATCCGGACAAGATCCGCATACCAAAACCTGTGAGGCCATGCCGGAGCTACCAGCAGAACAAACGAGCATTCCTTCAGAATCTTGGAGATTACTCTTGGAAGAAGAACTAGAGGCGGAAAGATATAGGCAGGATGATACTTCCAAGGAAGAGAATGCATCCACTGCCTCCGCCTGAGGATCCCGGGATCTGGACAGATACCTGGGAAGTTTCTTGTTTAGATGAGAAGCCATCAGATCTATTTCTGGAAGTTCCCACATTTGAACAATCTGAAGAAATACCTCTGGGTGAAGAGACCATTCGCCCGGATGCAACGTTTGGCGACTGAGATAATCCGCTTTCCAATTGTCCATACCTGGGATATGAACCGCAGAGATTAGACAGGAGCTGGATTCCGCCCAAACCAAAATTCGAGATACTTCTTTCATAGCCAGAGGACTGTGAGTCCCTCCTTGATGATTGATGTATGCCACAGTTGTGACATTGTCTATCTGAAAACAAATGAACAACTCTCTCATCAGAAGAGGCCAAGACTGAAGAGCTCTGAAAATTGCACGGAGTTCCAAAATATTGATCGGAAATCTCACCTCCTGAGATTCCCAAACCCCTTGTGCCGTCAGATACCCCCACGCAGCTCCCCAACCTGTAAGACTTGCATCTGTTGAGATTATAGTCCAGGTCGGAAGAACAAAGAAGCCCCCTGAACTAAACGATGGTGATCTGTCCACCATGTCAGAGAGTGTCGAAAAATCGGTTTAAAGATATTAATTGAGATATCTTTGAGTAATCCCTGCACCATTGGTTCAGCATACAGAGCTGAAGAGGACGCATGTGAAAACGAGCAAAGGAGATCGCATCTGATGCGGCAGTCCTATCAATGTTAAACTTCTCCTGTCTGACAAGGACAGAGTCATAGACACTGAATTTATCTAGAAACCTAAAAAGGTTACCCTTGTCTGAGGAATCAATGAACTGATTGGTAAATTGATCCTCCAACCATGAACTTGAAGAAACAACACAAGTCGATTCGTATGAGATTCTTCGAAAATGAGAAGACTGAGCAAGTACCAAGATATCGTCCAAATAAGGAAATACCAAAACCCTATTCTCTGATTACAGAAAGAAGGGCACCGAGAACCTTTGAAAAAAATTCTTGGAACTGAGGCTAGGCCAAACGGTAGAGCCACAAAACTGGTAATGCTTGTCTAAAAAGAGAATCTCAGACACTAAAAGTGATCTGGATGAATCGGAATATGCAGATACACATCCTGTAAATCTATTGTAGACATATAATGCCCTTGCTAAACAAAAGGCAGGAAAGTCCTACAGTAACCATCTTGAATGTTGGTATCCTAACATAACGATTCAATAATGATAGATCCGGAACTGGTCTGAAGGAATTGACCTTCTTTGGTACAATGAAGAGATAAAATAAAACCCCAGCCCCTGTTCCAGAACTGGAACTGGCATAAATACTCCAGCCAACTCTAGATCTGAAACACATTTCAGAAATGCTGAGCCTTTGCTGTGTTAACTGGGACACAGGAAAGAAAAGAATCTCTTAGCAGGAGGCCTTAACTGAAGCCAATTCTGTACCTTTCTGAAACAATGTTTCTGAAACCAGAAATTAAGTACGGAATTGATCCAAATTTCTTTGAAGAAAACGTAATCTGCCCCATACCAGCTGAGCTGAAATAAGGGCCGCACCTTCATAGGTACTTAGGAGCTGGCTATAGGTTTCTATAAGGCTTGGATATATTCCAAACTGGAAATAGTTTCCAAACTGATACCGCTCCTGAGGATGAAGGATCAGGCTTTTGTTCCTTGTTGTGAGGAAAGGAACGAAAATGATTATTTACCCTGGAAAGAAAGGGAAAGCAAAGTTGACTTAGAAGACATGTCAGCATTCCAAGTTTAATCCATAAAGCTTTTCTAGCTAAAATAGCTAGAGACATATACCTGACATCAACTCTAATGATATCAAAAGATGGTATCACCAATAAAATTATTAGCATGTTATAGAATAATAATAATGCTATAAAATTATGATCTGTTACTTGTTGCGCTAAAGCTTCTAACCAAAAAGTTGAAGCTGCAGCAACATCCGCTAAAAATATAGCAGGTCTAAGAAGATTACCTGAACATAAGGAAGCTTTTCTTAGAAAGGATTCAATTTTCCTATCTAAAGGATCCTTAAATTAAGTACTATCTGCCATAGGAATAGTAGTACATTAGCAGGAGTAGAGACAGCCCCATAACCTTAGGGATTTTTGTCCCAAAAAACTCTAATCTGTCAGATGGCACAGGATATAATTTGCTTAAACGTCTAGAAGGAGTAAATAAATTACCCAAATTATTCCATTCCCTGGAAATTACTTCAGAAATAGCATCAGGGAGATAAAACACTTCTGGAATAAGTACAGGAGATTTAAAAACCTTATTTAAACGTTTACATTTAGTATCAAGAGGACCAGAATCCTCTATTTCTAATGCAAATAACACTTCTTTAAGTAAAGAACGAATAAATTCCATCTTGAACAAATACAAAGATTTATCAGCATCAACCTCTGAGACAGAAACCTCTGAACCAGAAGAACCATTATCAGTATCAGAATGATGATGTTCATTTAAAAATTCATCTGAAAAAAGAGAAGTTTTAAAAGACTTTTATGTATACTAGAAGGAGAAATAACAGACATAGCCTTCTTAATGGATTTAAAAAATAAAATCTCTTATGTTATCAGGAACACTCTGAAAATTAGATGTTGACGGAACAGCAACAGGTAATGTAACAGTACTAAAGGAAATTTTATCTGCATTAATAAGTTTGACATGACATGCAATACAAATAACAGCTGGAGAAACAGATACCAAAAGTTTATAGCAGATACACTTAGCTTGGTAGCTCCAGCACTGTGCAGTGATTTTCCTGAAGTATCTTCTGACTCAGTTGCAACGTGGAACATCTTGCAATATGTAAAAGAAAAAAACAACATATAAAGCAAAATTGATCAAATTCCTTAAATGACAGTTTCAGGAATGGGAAAAAAATGCCAGTGAACAAGCTTCTAGCAACCAGAAGCAATAAATAATGAGACTTAAATAATGTGGAGACAAAAATGACGCCCATATTTTTTAGCGCCAAAAAAGACGCCCACATTATTTGGCGCCTAAATGCTTTTGGCGCCAAAAATGACGCCACATCCGGAACGCCGACATTTTTGACGCAAAAAAAGTCAAAAAAAATGACGCAACTTCCGGCGACACGTATGACGCCGGAAACAGAAAAAAATGTTTGCGCCAAAAAAGTCAGCGCCAAGAATGACGCAATAAAATGAAGCATTTTCTGCCCCCGCGAGCCTAACAGCCCACAGGGAAAAAGTCAAATTTTTTAAGGTAAGAAAAAACATAATTTATGCTTACCTGATAAATTCCTTTCTTCTGTAGTGTGATCAGTCCACGGGTCATCATTACTTCTGGGATATTAACTGCTCCCCTACAGGAAGTGCAAGAGGATTCACCCAGCAGAGCTGCATATAGCTCCTCCCCTCTACGTCACTCCCAGTCATTCGACCAAGGACCAACGAGAAAGGAAAGGCCAAGGGTGAAGTGGTGACTGGAGTATAAATTAAAAAATATTTACCTGCCTTAAAAACAGGACGGGCCGTGGACTGATCACACTACAGAAGAAAGGAATTTATCAGGTAAGCATAAATTATGTTTTCTTCTGTTAAGTGTGATCAGTCCACGGGTCATCATTACTTCTGGGATACCAATACCAAAGCAAAAGTACACGGATGACGGGAGGGATAGGCAGACTCTTTATACAGAAGGAACCACTGCCTGAAGAACCTTTCTCCCAAAAATAGCCTCCGATGAAGCAAAGGTGTCAAATTTGTAAAATTTGGAAAAAGTATGAAGCGAAGACCAAGTTGCAGCCTTGCAAATCTGTTCAACAGAGGCCTCATTCTTGAAGGCCCAAGTGGAAGCCACAGCTCTAGTAGAATGAGCTGTAATTCTTTCAGGGGGCTGCTGTCCAGCAGTCTCATAAGCTAAACGAATTATGCTACGAAGCCAAAAAGAAAGAGAGGTAGCGGAAGCTTTTTGACCTCTCCTCTGCCCAGAGTAAATGACAAACAGAGAAGACGTTTGTCGGAATTCCTTAGTTGCCTGCAAGTAAAATTTTAGAGCCCGGACTACATCCAGGTTGTGCAGTAGACGTTCCTTCTTTGAAGAAGGATTTGGGCATAAAGAAGGAACAACAATCTCTTGATTGATATTCCTGTTAGTAACTACCTTAGGTAAGAACCCAGGTTTAGTACGCAGGACTACCTTATCCGAATGAAAAATCAAATAAGGAGAATCACAATGTAAGGCTGATAATTCAGAGACTCTTCGAGCCGAGGAAATAGCCATTAAAAATAGAACTTTCCAAGATAACAACTTTATATCAATGGAATGAAGGGGTTCAAACGGAACGCCCTGTAAAACATTAAGAACAAGGTTTAAACTCCATGGTGGAGCAACAGTTTTAAACACAGGCTTAATCCTGGCCAAAGCCTGACAAAAAGCCTGGACGTCAGGAACTTCTGACAGACGTTTGTGTAACAGAATGGACAGAGCTGAGATCTGTCCCTTTAATGAACTAGCAGAAAAACCCTTTTCTAAACCTTCTTGTAGAAAAGACAATATCCTAGGAATCCTAACCTTACTCCAAGAGTAACCTTTGGATTCACACCAATGTAGGTATTTACGCCATATCTTATGGTAAATCTTTCTGGTAACAGGTTTCCTAGTCTGTATTAAGGTACTAATAACTGACTCAGAAAACCCACGTCTTGATAAAATTAAGCGTTCAATTTCCAAGCAGTCAGCTTCAGAGAAGTTAGATTTTGATGTTTGAAGGGACCCTGTATCAGAAGGTCCTGTTTCAGAGGTAGAGACCAAGGCGGACAGGATGACATGTCCACCAGGTCTGCATACCAAGTCACTGATGCTCTCTCTTGTTTGATTCTGGCTATCAATCGAGGAAGCAACGGGAAGGGTGGAAACACGTAAGCCATCCTGAAGTCCCAAGGTGCTGTCAGAGCATCTATCAGGACTGCTCCTGGATCCCTGGATCTGGACCCGTAACGAGGAAGCTTGGCGTTCTGTCGAGACGCCATGAGATCTATCTCTGGTTTGCCCCAACGTCGAAGTATTTGGGCAAAGACCTCCGGATGAAGTTCCCACTCCCCCGGATGAAAAGTCTGACGACTTAAGAAATCCGCCTCCCAGTTCTCCACTCCCGGGATGTGGATTGCTGACAGGTGGCAAGAGTGAGACTCTGCCCAGCGAATTATCTTTGATACTTCCATCATAGCTAGGGAGCTTCTTGTCCCTCCCTGATGGTTGATGTAAGCTACAGTCGTGATGTTGTCCGACTGAAACCTGATGAACCCCCGAGTTGTCAACTGGGGCCAAGCCAGGAGGGCATTGAGAACTGCTCTCAATTCCAGAATGTTTATTGGCAGGAGACTCTCCTCCTGACTCCATAGTCCCTGAGCCTTCAGGGAATTCCAGACGGCACCCCAACCTAGAAGGCTGGCGTCTGTTGTTACAATTGTCCAGTCTGGTCTGCTGAATGGCATCCCCCTGGACAGGTGTGGCCGAGAAAGCCACCATAGAAGAGAATTTCTGGTCTCTTGATCCAGATTCAGAGAAGGGGACAAGTCTGAGTAATCCCCATTCCACTGACCTAGCATGCACAGTTGCAGTGGTCTGAGGTGTAAGCGTGCAAAGGGTACTATGTCCATTGCCGCTACCATTAAGCCGATTACCTCCATACATTGAGCCACTGACGGGTGTTGAATGGAATGAAGAGTGCGGCAAGCACTTTGAAGTCTTGATAGCCTGTCCTCTGTCAGGTAAATCTTCATTTCTACAGAATCTATAAGAGTCCCCAGGAAGGGAACTCTTGTGAGTGGAACGAGTGAACTTTTCTTTTCGTTCACCTTCCATCCATGTGACCTTAGAAATGCCAGCACTAACTCTGTATGAGATTTGGCAGTTTGAAAGCTTGAAGCTTGTATCAGAATGTCGTCTAGGTATGGAGCTACCGAGATTCCCCGCGGTCTTAGTACCGCCAGAAGAGCACCCAGAACCTTTGTGAAGATTCTTGGCGCTGTAGCCAATCCGAATGGAAGAGCCACAAACTGGTAATGCCTGTCTAGGAAGGCAAACCTTAGGTACCGGTAATGATCTTTGTGAATCGGTATGTGCAGGTAAGCATCTTTTAAATCTACAGTGGTCATGTACTGACCCTCTTGGATCATAGGTAAAATTGTCCGAATAGTCTCCATCTTGAACGATGGAACTCTTAGGAATTTGTTTAGGATCTTTAAGTCCAGGATTGGTCTGAAAGTTCCCTCTTTTTTGGGAACCACAAACAGATTTGAGTTAAACCCCTGTCCCTGTTCCGATCGTGGAACTGGATGGATTACTCCCATTAACAAGAGCTCTTGTACGCAGCGTAGAAAAGCCTCTTTCTTTGTCTGGATTGTTGACAATCTTGACAGATGAAATCTCTCTCTTGGAGGAGAGTATTTGAAGTCCAGAAGGTATCCCTGAGATATTATCTCTAGCGCCCAGGGATCCTGAACATCTCTTGCCCAAGCCTGGGCGAAGAGAGAAAGTCTGCCCCCCACTAGATCCGATCCCGGATCGGGGGCCCTCAATTCATGCTGTTTTGGGGGCAGCAGCAGGTTTCCTAGTCTGCTTGCCCTTGTTCCAGGACTGGTTAGGTTTCCAGCCTTGTCTGTAGCGAGCAACAGCTCCTTCCTGTTTTGGTGCAGAGGAAGTTGATGCTGCTCCTGCTTTGAAATTACGAAAGGAACGAAAACTAGACTGTCTAGTCTTGGCTTTGGCTTTGTCCTGAGGCAGGGCATGGCCTTTACCTCCTGTAATGTCAGCGATAATCTCTTTCAACCCGGGCCCGAATAAGGTCTGCCCTTTGAAAGGTATATTAAGCAATTTAGACTTAGAAGTAACATCAGCTGACCAGGATTTTAGCCACAGCGCCCTGCGTGCCTGAATGGCGAATCCTGAATTCTTCGCCGTAAGTTTAGTAAGATGTACTACGGCCTCCGAAATGAATGAATTAGCTAGTTTAAGGACTCTAAGCCTGTCCGTAATGTCGTCCAGAGTAGCTGAACCAATGTTCTCTTCCAGAGACTCAATCCAGAATGCCGCTGCAGCCGTGATCGGCGCAATGCATGCAAGGGGTTGCAATATAAAACCTTGTTGAACAAACATTTTCTTAAGGTAACCCTCTAACTTTTTATCCATTGGATCTGAAAAAGCACAGCTATCCTCCACCGGGATAGTGGTACGCTTAGCTAAAGTAGAAACTGCTCCCTCCACCTTAGGGACCGTTTGCCATAAGTCCCTTGTGGTGGCGTCTATTGGAAACATTTTTCTAAATATCGGAGGGGGTGAGAACGGCACACCGGGTCTATCCCACTCCTTAGTAACAATTTCAGTAAGTCTCTTAGGTATAGGAAAAACCTCAGTACTCGTCGGTACCGCAAAATATTTATCCAACCTACACATTTTCTCTGGTATTGCAACTGTGTTACAATCATTCAGAGCCGCTAACACCTCCCCTAGTAATACACAGAGGTTTTCCAGTTTAAATTTAAAATTTGAAATATCTGAATCCAGTCTGTTTGGATCAGAACCGTCACCCACAGAATGAAGTTCTCCGTCCTCATGTTCTGCCACCTGTGACGCAGTGTCTGACATGGCCCTAATATTATCAGCGCACTCTGTTCTCACCCCAGAGTGATCACGCTTACCTTTTAGTTCTGGTAATTTAGCCAAAACTTCAGTCATAACAGTAGCCATATCCTGTAATGTGATTTGTAATGGCCGCCCAGCTGTACTCGGCGCTACAATATCACGCACCTCCCTCTGAGCGGGAGATGTAGGTACTGACACGTGAGGCGAGTTAGTCGGCATAACTCTCCCCTCGTTGTTTGGTGAAATTTGTTCAATTTGTACAGATTGATTTTTATTTAAAGTAGCATCAATACAGTTAGTACATAAATTTCTATTGGGCTCCACTTTGGCATTGCAACAAATGACACAGGTATCATCTTCTGAATCAGACATGTTTAACACACTAGCAAATAAACTTGCAACTTGGAAATACAATTCAAATAGAATAATATTAAAACGTACTGTGCCTTTAAGAAGCACAGAAGATCTATGACAGTTAAAAATTAATAAATTGAAACAGTTATAGCCTCAATCCTTGTAAACAACACAACTTTAGCAAAGGTTTAATCCCATTAGCAAAGATAACAATTTCTGAAAGCAGGAAACAAATTACAGAATAAAAGTTTTTATTTCAGTCAAACTATAATTCTCACAGCTCTGCTGAGAGAAATTACCTCCCTCAAAATAAGTTTTGAAGACCCCTGAGCTCTGTAGAGATGAACCAGATCATGCAGGGAATACAATGAGTTGCTGACTGAAATATTTGATGCATAGTAAAAGCGCCCCTCCCCCACACACACAGCAGTGAGGGAGAACAGAAACTGACAGAAAAAACAGATTTAAGCAACTGCCAAGTGGAAAAATGGTGCCCAAACATTTATTCACTCAGTACCTCAGCAAATGAAAACGATTTTACATTCCAGCAAAAACGTTAAACATAATCTCTAGTTATTAAACAGCTTTATGTCTTTCTTACAGTGTAATTCTAGTGAAGTACCATTCTCCCAGAATACTGAAGTGTAAAGTATACATACATGACATTATATCGGTATGGCAGGATTTTCTCATCAATTCCATTGTCAGAAAATAAAAACTGCTACATACCTCTATGCAGATTCATCTGCACGCTGTCCCCTGATCTGAAGTTTACCTCACTCCTCAGATGGCCGAGAACAGCAATATGATCTTAACTACTCCGGCTAAAATCATAGCAAAACTCTGGTAGATTCTTCCTCAAACTCTGCCAGAGAGGTAATAACACACTCCGGTGCTATTTTAAAATAACAAACTTTTGATTGAAGATATAAAACTAAGTATAATCACCATAGTCCTCTCACACGACCTATCTAGTTGCTGGGTGCAAGAGAATGACTGGGAGTGACGTAGAGGGGAGGAGCTATATGCAGCTCTGCTGGGTGAATCCTCTTGCACTTCCTGTAGGGGAGCAGTTAATATCCCAGAAGTAATGATGACCCGTGGACTGATCACACTTAACAGAAGAAAATGATTGAAACAAATGCATTTATCCCAAATATGAAACTGACTGTCTGAAAAATAAGGAAAGTTGAACATTCTGAGTCAAGGCAAATAAATGTTTGAATACATATATTTAGAACTTTATAAATAAAGTGCCCAACCATAGCTTAGAGTGTCACAGAAAATAAGATTTACTTACCCCAGGACACTCATCTACATGTTTGTAGAAAGCCAAACCAGTACTGAAACGAGAATCAGCAGAGGTAATGGTATATATAAGAGTATATCGTCGATCTGAAAAGGGAGGTAAGAGATGAATCTCTACGACCGATAACAGAGAACCTATGAAATAGACCCCGTAGAAGGAGATCACTGCATTCAAATAGGCAATACTCTCCTCACATCCCTCTGACATTCACTGCACGCTGAGAGGAAAACCGGGCTCCAACTTGCTGTGGAGCGCATATCAACGTAGAATCTAGCACAAACTTACTTCACCACCTCCATCGGAGGCAAAGTTTGTAAAACTGAATTGTGGGTGTGGTGAGGGGTGTATTTATAGGCATTTTAAGGTTTGGGAAACTTTGCCCCTCCTGGTAGGAATGTATATCCCATACGTCACTAGCTCATGGACTCTTGCTAATTACATGAAAGAAACATTTTTTATGGTTAAAAAAAAAAAAAAAAATAATGCCTTTACTACCCATTCCCCAGCTTTGCACAACCAACATGGTTATATTAAAGGGACATAATACTCATATGCTAAATCACTTGAAACTAATGCAGTATAACTGTAAAAAGCTGACAGGAAAATATCACCTGAGCATCACTATGTAAATAAGGAAGATATTTTACCTTACAACTTCCTCAGCTCAGCAGAGTATGTTCTGTGTAAAAAGTTATACTCAGTTACTGCCCAGCTGCAGGAAAAAAATAAAATAAAAAAAATGAAGAAATGAACAGCAGCCAATCAGCATCAGCAGTGCGGAGGTCATTAACTCTTTTACTGTGATCTCATGAGATTTCATTGTAAACTTCCTTACACTGAATAGGGAAATAAGATGAGTGTGCACAGAAGCTCGCTCCTTCCGCTGTCCCATGACAGACATACTGATTTGCTGCTTAGAAGTCCTTTACAATGGGATATGGCTACTGAGAAACTTTTGAGGTAAAATATATTTCTTTTTTACATAGACATGTTCAGGTGATACTTTCTAGTCAGTTTTTTACAGCTATGCTGCATCACTTTCAAGTGTTTCAACATTTGGGTATTATGGCCCCTTAACATACTTTATAACCTTTAAACCTCTAAATTTCTGTCTGTTTTAAGTCCCTAAAGACAGTCCCATGATCACATGCTTTTGTATTTGCTTTTCACATCAGGGTAAGCTAGTTCACGTGAGCCATATAGATAACATTGTGCTGACGCCCATAGATTTTAACACAGTAATAATTGGCATAAATGCAAGTCAATAGTCATGTGATCAGGGGGCCGTCAGAAGATGCTTAGAAACAAGGTAATCACAGAGGTAAAAAGTGTATTAATATAACCATGTTTTCTGTGCAAAAAATGGGGAAAGGGTAATAAAGGGATTATCTATCTTTTAAAACCAAAAAAAAAAAATAGTTGACTTTCCCTTTAAGAGAAAAGACTTTCTAATGCTCAGAAGAGGCAAAATGCAACTTAAGTTCAAAACATGTCTCATTTTCCTGAGGGCAGTGGCTACAATGAGACATTCTAAATGATAGTTTTTCCAAAAAAAAAATTTTGTTTAACATTTGTTTTTACTAAAGGAGTACCGTTTCATATCCCTTTAATGAGTACATGCTTTAGAAGACAAGTAAGAAGGTGTAGTATCCAGGTGAAAATTGCAGACGTAATTGTCATAAAGTATATGACATGCGTTAAAATTGTAACCTAAAAACGTTAAATAATACACTGCAGAATTTACGGAACTATTTTCAAAACAACTGAACACAACATGTGTAGTGTGAACACCCAATTTTTTCTTTCATGGTTCAGGCAGAAAGTGCTATTTAATTTCAAACAACTTTCCAATTTACTTCTATCATCTAATTTGCTTAGTTCTCTTTGAATCCTTTCTTGAAGGTGCAAAATGCACTACTTGAAGCAAGCTGAACACAATGGGTGAGACAATGAAAAGAGGCATATACGTGCAGCCACCAATTGGAAGCTATCTCCAAGTGGTGCATTGTTGCTCCTGAGCCTACTTAGGCATGCTTTTCAACAATGGATACAAAAAAACAAAGTAAATTAGATAAGAGGTACATTTAAAAGTTGTTTAAAATTGTATACTCTATCTGAATCATGGATGCTATTTTTACTTTTCTGCTTCTTTAAAAATGGTGAGAGTGACTGCTTGCTTATATTTATTCATGTTTACTTGCAGGCTGTGCAAGACTGGCCTGACAAATGATATTCATACAGTATATAAAAATTAAAACCCAAATGAAAAGGATAAAATGAATAAAAGTCTTTCACCAGAGGAATATTTCTTAATTGTTTTGGTACAGTTTGTTCTGCCCAGTACACAAAAAATAATGGATTTGTGTCAGCTTGGGGGTTGCGTCAAGATACTAGTGTCAACTACTTACTTTTGGCTTTTTGATCAAGTCTAACAAATCCTTTACATGATGCCTAAGCATGTTCTGGCATTTCCACATTTCATTCAACGCTCTGCCAGGGGAAGGAGAAAAAAAGAAAAGAAAAAAAGGCTATGAGTTAAGAAAAAAGTATTACTGCTGTGGCAACTCAAATTCCTAAGTTACAATTATCTGTAGTAGGTTAACATTTGAAATGAGTATTAAAGCTCCGTTCCTCAACAACACGAGCAAGGAACTATTTTAAGAAAAAGAAAGAAAAAAAGAATTTAGGCTTACCTGATAAATTAATTTAGTTTATTATATTGAGTCCACAAGGCATTACTCAGGGGAATTCCACTTTTGGCCACTAGGAGGAGGCAAAGATTAAAAAAAAAACCTCCCACTTCACTGGTAAACTAGCCTGACATAGCCAAGCTACAATAAAAGGTAGGAAAACACAAGAGTAGGAAAACACAAGAGCAAGAAACAAGGAGCAGGGGAAAAAAAGATACACACTTAACCCCTTAGTGAGCACAGCACTTTTCAATTTTCTAACTGTTTGGAACCAGGGCTATTTTTATATTTCTGCTGTGTTTTTCTCGCCATTAAATGGACTTTCTAAAGATACCTTTATTTATATCATATCTTATAATTTACTATAAATTTTATAAAATATGAAAAAAATGGGGGGGGGGGGAATCACAGTTTCTAACTTTGACCCCCAAAATCTGTTACACATCTACAACACCAAAAAAAATAAAAAATAAATGTATGCTTACCTGATAAATTTCTTTCTTTCCTGATATGGTGAGTCCACAACATCCTCAATTACTGTTGGGAACCAATACCCAAGCTAGAGGACACAAAGACCAGGGAGGGAGAACAAGACAGGTAGACCAAAACAGAAGGCACCACCGCTTGAAGAAACTTTCTCCTAAAAGAAGCCTCAGCAAAAGTATCAAATTAAAGGGACAGTAAACCTCAAAAATAATGTTATATAATTCTGCACATAGTGCAGAATCATATAACATTATATTAGCCTTCTATTTATAAAACCTAATATTCCCTTTGATTTTTTTTTTAAAAATGACTGTTTTTCAGACCCGCTGTCTAATCTTCTGAGCGGGTCTGTTTTTTTAACAGCGCATCGGGCCAGCTGTCTAGTCACAGCCCGGCCCGACCGCGCCTTTATAGTCAGTGCAGCTCGCTCGTGCTCTGTCTGACAGCGGGAACGAGCTGCACTGAGTATAATGGCACGGTCAGGCCGGGCTGTGACTAGACATCTGGCCCGATGTGCTGTGCTATAAAAACAGACCCGCTCAGAAGAGCACAGAGAGCGGGTCTGAAAAACAGTCATTTTTTTAAAAAAAATCAAAGGGAATATTAGGTTTTATAAAGATAAGGCTAATATAATGTTATATAATTCTGCACTATGTGCAGAATTATAAAACATTTTTGAAGTTTACTGACACTAAGAACATTTTGAAAAAGTATGCAGATGACAAAGTAGCAGCCTTGCAAATCTGTTCCACAGAAGCCTAATTTTTCAAGGCCCAAGAAGAGGAGACAGCTCTCGTGGAATGAGCGGTAATTCTCTGAGAAGGCTGCTGAGCGGCAGTCTCATAAGCAAAAAGAATTATACTTCTCAACCAGAGAGATCATAAATTATGCTTACCTGATAATTTTATTTTCTTCTGACAGGAAGAGTCCACAGCTGCATTCATTACATTTGGGAATTCAGAACCTGGCCACCAGGAGGAGGCAAAATACCCCAGCCAAAGGCTTCAAATACCTCCCCCCACTTCCCTCATTTCCCCAGTCATTCTGCCAAGGGAACACGGAACAGTAGGAGAATTATCAGGGTGATTTTAAAAAAAAGGTGCCAGAAGAACAAAAATGTACTGATGCTGCATAGATAAAGCGCGGGCGGGAGCTGTGGACTCTTCCTGTCAGAAGAAAAGAAAATGATCAGGTAAGCATAATTTATGATTTTCTTCGTAAAAATGAAGAGTCCACAGCTGCATTCATTACTTTTGGAAAAACAATACCCAAGCTAGAGGACACTGAATGCAAACAAAGGGTTGGTACAAAAGAGGCGGCTCCTTCGAAAGGCACCACAGCCTGAATTACTCAACACCCTACAAAAAACTAACGACAAGGGAAAAACCGGAGCACGGGTAACCACTCATCTGTTAAACAACCTGCAAAGCCGTGCGAGAGACCACTCAGACTCAGAGTCTGCTGAGCATAAGGCCTCTGAGGAGTCAGCCCTGCAGCGATCAACTCTCACAATTCCAAAACCGAAAAACCTGTATCAACCCCCGAGAAGGAAAGTAGAGGAACCCAGTAGATCCGAAAGACCATCCAAAACCGACTTAAATCAAAAACTGTCCAAAATCTCTACCACCAAGAGGGAGAATAGAGGCCCCATGAGATATCCAAAAGACCAAATCAACTTAGAGCGATCAAAGGTTGCTGCAGTCCCACTGTCCAGGGAAACAAACTCCCTAGGAGGACAGGGACCAGAAGTCCTTTATAGTCAGGAGAAAACGTTACTAAGATGACCGGAAGGCAACCCTCAATTACTGACACAGCACCATACCAACTATGGTGTTCTAGAAACCCGCGAGTTACCCCTTGTAACTTAAACAAGACAAGACCCGTCAGGCTAAGCATAGACAAGCAGAGACAGGAAAACCATCCCAGCAGCTTAAAAACAAAATTTATATTTACCTGATAAATTTCTTTCTTGACACGATGAGTCCACGGATCATCTAATTACTATTGGGATATATCACTCCTGCCCAGCAGGAAGCGGCAAAGAGCACCACAGCAAAGCTGTTAAATATCACCTCCCTTCCCTCCCACATCAGTCATTTGACCGAAGTAAAGGAGAAAAAGGAAGTAACAAGTTGCAGAGGTGTCTGAAGTTTATAACATACTAACAACCTGTCTAAATAACAGAGCAGGCTGTGGACTTGTGTCAAGAAAGAAAGAAATTTATAAGGTAAGCATAAATTTTGTTATCTTTCTAATGACACGATGAGTCCACGGATCATCTAATTAATATTGGGAATCAATACCCAAGCTAGAATACACAGAGAAGGGAGGGACAAGACAGGGAACCTAAACGGAAGACACCAATGCTTGAAGAACCTTTCTCCCAAAAGCGGCCTCAGCTGAGGCAAAAGGGTCAAATTTATAGAATTTTGAAAAAGTGTGAAGAGAGGACCAAGTTGCAGCCTTGCAAATCTGTTCTACAGAAGCTTCATTTTTGAATGCCCAGGAGGAAGAAACAGCCCTCGTAGAATGAGCCGTAACTCTCTCCAGAGGCTGCTGCACAGCAGTTTCATAGGCAAAGCGGATGATACTCTTCAACCAGAAAGAAAGAGAAGTAGCCGTAGCTTTATGTCCCTTACATTTTCCAGAGAAAACCACAAAGCAGAAGACTGACAAAATCCTTATTCGCCTGTAAATAGAATTTTAGTGCACGCAACACGTCCAGATTGTGCAGAAGTCGTTCCTTCTGAGAAAAAGTATTAGGACACAAAGAAGGAACAATAATCTCCTGATTAATGTTCCGGTCAGAAACAACTTTAGGGAGAAACCCTAATCTGGTACGTAAGACAACCTTATCCGAATGAAAAATAAGGTAAGGAGACTCATACTGTAAAGAGCTCTGACACTCTACGAGCAGAGGAAATAGCAACAAAAAACAAAACTTTCCAAGATAACAACTTAATATCTAAGGAATGCATAGGCTCAAACGGAGCCCCGTGAAGAACCTTAAGAACTATATTAAGACTCCAGGGAGGAGTAACTGGCTTGAACACAGGCCTGATCCTGACCAAGGCCTGATAAAACGATTGCACGTCTGGTACATCTGCCAGACGTTTATCTAACAAAATAGACAATTGATATTTGACCCTTAAGGGAACTTGCCGATAATTCCTTCTCCAAACCTTCTTGAAGAAAGGACAGAATTCTAGGAATCCTAGTTCTACTCCAAGAGTAGCCCTTGGATTCACAACAATCTTTCTAGTCACAGGTTTAAGAGCCTAAATCATGGTCTCTATGACCGAATCCGAAAATCCCTGATTGGATAAAATTAAGCATTCAATCTCCACGCAGTCAGCTTCAGAGAAACTAGATTTGGATGAAGGAGAGGCCCTTGAAGTAGAAGGTCCTTCCTCAACGGAAGTCTCCAAGGTGGAAGAGATGACATGTCCACCAGATCTGCATACCAAATCCTGCGAGGCCATGCTGGAGCAATGAGGATCACGGACGCCTTCTCCTGCTTGATTCGAGCAATGACCCGAGGTAGAAGAGCGAAAGGGGGAAATAGGTATGCAAGACTGAAATTCCAAGGTACCGCCAGGGCGTCTATCAGTACAGCCTGAGGGTCCCTTGGCATCAACCCGTACCTCAGAAGCTTGGCATTCTGCCAAGATGCCATGAGATCCAATTCCGGCTGGTTGTAGTAGGTGGCGCAAAACAAGTTGCTATTCCCAATGTGTCTTACTGTAAATATGTGTCATAATGTGTGGGCTTAATATATGTTAATGTTTTGATGAGTCCTAATTTTATATTCTCTTTTGGAAAAAAATGGATGTCGAAACTATTTAAGAAATAAATATGATCCTTTATTTGATTATGGTAAATTTACCCAATAGTAGTGATGCTAAAAGTACAGTTAAACAAAAATTATTACAATTCCTTCAAAGTTTAAAAAATGACACCGGTGTCTCTATGTATAAAAATGTACATAATATATAAAAAATAAATTAAATTAAAATAATAACGTTGAAATCTTATAATTTATACAGTTTTGGGTTTATCACAAGTTGTAATTTCTAACAGAATGTTTGTAGATACAATTTTATAGTGGATAAAACAATAGTTGCTGTATAGTTCATATAGGATACTTTGTTTCAAGTTCAGCTATGCAATTGAGATCTTATCTTAGGCAACTATATATCAAATGTAGAGGTATATTGGTGCGATTTTTATCACACTATAATATAAGTATACAAATTAGTACCTTGAAGTGTATCTGTTTGATAACATAATTTATGTAAGAACTTACCTGATAAATTCATTTCTTTCATATTAGCAAGAGTCCATGAGCTAGTGACGTATGGGATATACATTCCTACCAGGAGGGGCAAAGTTTCCCAAACCTCAAAATGCCTATAAATACACCCCTCACCACACCCACAATTCAGTTTAACGAATAGCCAAGAAGTGGGGTGATAAAGTGCGAAAGCATATAAAATAAGGAATTGGAATAATTGTGCTTTATACAAAAATCATAACCACCACAAAAAAAGGGCGGGCCTCATGGACTCTTGCTAATATGAAAGAAATTAATTTATCAGGTAAGTTCTTACATAAATTATGTTTTCTTTCATGTAATTAGCAAGAGTCCATGAGCTAGTGACGTATGGGATAATGACTACCCAAGATGTGGATCTTTCCACACAAGAGTCACTAGAGAGGGAGGGATAAAATAAAGACAGCCAATTCCTGCTGAAAATAATCCACACCCAAAATAAAGTTTAAAGAAAAACATAAGCAGAAGATTCAAACTGAAACCGCTGCCTGAAGTACTTTTCTACCAAAAACTGCTTCAGAAGAAGAAAATACATCAAAATGGTAGAATTTAGTAAAAGTATGCAAAGAGGACCAAGTTGCTGCTTTGCAAATCTGATCAACTGAAGCTTCATTCCTAAACGCCCAGGAAGTAGAAACTGACCTAGTAGAATGAGCTGTAATCCTCTGAGGAGGAGTTTTACCCGACTCAACATAGGCAAGATGAATTAAAGATTTCAACCAAGATGCCAAAGAAATGGCAGAAGCTTTCTGGCCTTTCCTAGAACCGGAAAAGATAACAAATAAACTAGAAGTCTTTCGGAAAGACTTAGAAGCTTCAACATAATATTTCAAAGCTCTAACAACATCCAAATAATGCAACGATTTCTCCTTAGAATTCTTAGGATTAGGACATAATGAAGGAACCACAATTTCTCTACTAATGTTGTTGGAATTCACAACTTTAGGTAAAAATTCAAAAGAAGTTCGCAACACCGCCTTATCCTGATGAAAAATCAGAAAAGGAGACTCACAAGAAAGAGCAGATAATTCAGAAACTCTTCTGGCAGAAGAGATTGCCAAAAGGAACAAAACTTTCCAAGAAAGTAATTTAATGTCCAATGAATGCATAGGTTCAAACGGAGGAGCTTGAAGAGCCCCCAGAACCAAATTCAAACTCCAAGGAGGAGAAATTGACTTAATGACAGGTTTTATACGAACCAAAGCTTGTACAAAACAATGAATATCAGGAAGAATAGCAATCTTTCTGTGAAAAAGAACAGAAAACAAAATTTATGCTTACCTGATAAATTCCTTTCTCCTGTAGTGTGGTCAGTCCACGGGTCATCATTACTTCTGGGATATTAACTCCTCCCCAACAGGAAGTGCAAGAGGATTCACCCAGCAGAGCTGCTATATAGCTCCTCCCCTCTACGTCACACCCAGTCATTCGACCAAGAACCAACGAGAAAGGAGAAGCCAAAGGGTGCAGTGGTGACTGGAGTATAATTTAAAAATTTTTTTAGACCTCCCATAAAAAACAGGGCGGGCCGTGGACTGACCACACTACAGGAGAAAGGAATTTATCAGGTAAGCATAAATTTTGTTTTCTCCTGTTAAGTGTGGTCAGTCCACGGGTCATCATTACTTCTGGGATACCAATACCAAAGCTAAAGTACACGGATGACGGGAGGGACAGGCAGGCTCTTTATACGGAAGGAACTACTGCCTGAAGAACCTTTCTCCCAAAAACAGCCTCCGAAGAAGCAAAAGTGTCAAATTTGTAAAATTTGGAAAAAGTATGAAGAGAAGACCAAGTTGCAGCCTTGCAAATCTGTTCAACAGAAGCCTCATTCTTAAAGGCCCAAGTGGAAGCCACAGCTCTAGTAGAATGAGCTGTAATTCTTTCAGGAGGCTGCTGTCCAGCAGTCTCATAGGCTAACCGTATTATGCTACGAAGCCAAAAAGAGAGAGAGGTAGCCGAAGCTTTTTGACCTCTCCTCTGACCAGAATAAATGACAAACAGGGAAGACATTTGTCGAAAATCCTTAGTTGCCTGTAGATAAAATTTCAGGGCACGGACTACATCTAGATTGTGTAGCAGACGTTCCTTCTTCGAAGAAGGATTAGGACACAAAGATGGAACAACAATCTCTTGATTGATATTCCTGTTAGTGACCACCTTAGGTAAGAACCCAGGTTTAGTACGCAGAACTACCTTGTCTGAATGAAAAATCAGATAAGGAGAATCACAATGTAAGGCAGATAACTCAGAGACTCTTCGAGCCGAGGAAATCGCCATTAAAAACAGAACTTTCCAAGATAACAGCCTGATATCAATGGAATGAAGGGGTTCAAACGGAACACCCTGTAAAACATTAAGAACTAAGTTCAAACTCCATGGTGGAGCAACAGTTTTAAACACAGGCTTGATCCTAGCTAAAGCCTGACAAAAAGCTTGAACGTCCGGAACTTCTGACAGACGTTTGTGTAAAAGAATGGACAGAGCTGAAATCTGTCCCTTTAAGGAACTAGCGGATAAACCCTTTTCTAAACCTTCTTGTAGAAAAGACAATATCCTAGGAATCCTAACCTTACTCCATGAGTAACTCTTGGATTCGCACCAATATAAGTATTTACGCCATATTTTATGGTAAATCTTTCTGGTAACAGGCTTCCTGGCCTGTATTAAGGTATCAATAACTGACTCAGAAAAACCACGTTTTGATAAAATCAAGCGTTCAATTTCCAAGCAGTCAGCTTCAGAGAAATTAGATTTTGATGTTTGAAAGGACCCTGGATCAGAAGGTCCTGTTTCAGGAGGTAGAGACCAAGGTGGACAGGATGACATGTCCACTAGATCTGCATACCAAGTCCTGCGTGGCCATGCAGGCGCTATTAGAATCACTGATGCTCTCTCCTGTTTGATTCTGGCAATCAATCGAGGAAGCATCGGGAAGGGTGGAAACACATAAGCCATCCCGAAGGTCCAAGGTGCTGTCAAAGCATCTATCAGAACCGCTCCCGGATCCCTGGATCTGGACCCGTAACGAGGAAGCTTGGCGTTCTGTCGAGACGCCATGAGATCTATCTCTGGTTTGCCCCAACGTCGAAGTATTTGGGCAAAGACCTCCGAATGAAGTTCCCACTCCCCCGGATGAAAAGTCTGACGACTTAGGAAATACGCCTCCCAGTTCTCCACTCCCGGGATGTGGATTGCTGACAGGTGGCAAGAGTGAGACACTGCCCAGCGAATTATCTTTGATACTTCCATCATTGCTAGGGAGCTTCTTGTCCCTCCCTGATGGTTGATGTAAGCTACAGTCGTGATGTTGTCCGACTGAAACCTGATGAACCCCCGAGTTGTTAACTGGGGCCAAGCCAGAAGGGCATTGAGAACTGCTCTCAATTCCAGAATGTTTATTGGCAGGAGACTCTCCTCCTGATTCCATTGTCCCTGAGCCTTCAGAGAATTCCAGACAGCGCCCCAACCTAGTAGGCTGGCGTCTGTTGTTACAATTGTCCAGTCTGGCCTGCTGAATGGCATCCCCCTGGACAGATGTGGCCGAGAAAGCCACCATAGAAGAGAATTTCTGGTCTCTTGATCCAGATTCAGAGTAGGGGACAAGTCTGAGTAATCCCCATTCCACTGACTTAGCATGCACAATTGCAGCGGTCTGAGATGTAGGCGTGCAAAGGGTACTATGTCCATTGCCGCTACCATTAAGCCGATCACCTCCATGCATTGAGCTACTGACGGGTGTTGAATGGAATGAAGGACACGGCATGCATTTTGAAGCTTTGTTAACCTGTCTTCTGTCAGGTAAATCTTCATTTCTACAGAATCTATAAGAGTCCCCAAGAAGGGAACTCTTGTGAGTGGAAAGAGAGAACTCTTCTTTTCGTTCACCTTCCATCCATGCGACCTTAGAAATGCCAGTACTAACTCTGAATGAGACTTGGCAGTTTGAAAGCTTGAAGCTTGTATCAGAATGTCGTCTAGGTACGGAGCTACCGAAATTCCTCGCAGTCTTAGTACCGCCAGAAGAGCACCCAGAACCTTCGTGAAGATTCTTGGAGCCGTAGCCAATCCGAATGGAAGAGCTACAAACTGGTAATGCCTGTCTAGGAAGGCAAACCTTAGATACCGGTAATGATCTTTGTGAATCGGTATGTGAAGGTAAGCATCCTTTAAATCCACTGTGGTCATGTACTGACCCTTTTGGATCATGGGTAAGATTGTCCGAATAGTTTCCATTTTGAACGATGGAACTCTTAGGAATTTGTTTAGGATCTTTAAATCCAAGATTGGCCTGAAAGTTCCCTCTTTTTTGGGAACCACAAACAGATTTGAGTAAAACCCTTGTCCTTGTTCCGACCGCGGAACCGGATGGATCACTCCCATTAGTAAAAGATCTTGTACACAGCGTAGAAACGCCTCTTTCTTTATTTGGTTTGTTGACAACCTTGACAGATGAAATCTCCCTTTTGGGGGAGAGGATTTGAAGTCCAGAAGGTATCCCTGAGATATGATCTCTAACGCCCAGGGATCCTGGACATCTCTTGCCCAAGCCTGGGCGAAGAGAGAAAGTCTGCCCCCCACTAGATCCGTTCCCGGATCGGGGGCCCTCAATTCATGCTGTCTTAGGGGCAGCAGCAGGTTTCCTGGCCTGCTTGCCCTTGTTCCAGGACTGGTTAGGTCTCCAGCCTTGTCTGTAGCGAGCAACAGCTCCTTCCTGTTTTGGTGAAGAGGAAGTTGATGCTGCTCCTGGCTTTGAAATTCCAAAAGGAACGAAAATTAGACTGTCTAGCCTTAGGTTTGGCTCTGTCTTGAGGCAGGGCATGGCCTTTACCTCCTGTAATGTCAGCGATAATTTCTTTCAACCCGGGCCCGAATAAGGTCTGCCCTTTGAAAGGTATGTTAAGTAATTTAGATTTAGAAGTAACGTCAGCTGACCAGGATTTTAGCCACAGTGCTCTGCGTGCCTGAATGGCGAATCCGGAATTCTTAGCCGTAAGTTTAGTTAAATGTACTACGGCATCCAAAATAAATGAATTAGCTAGCTTAAGTGTCTTAAGCTTGTTTGAAATCTCATCTATAGTTATTGAGTCAAGAGTCTCTTCCAGGGACTCGGACCAAAAAGCGGCCGCGGCCGTGACAGACGCAATACATGCAAGGGGGGTTGCAATATAAAACCTTGTTGAACAAACATTTTCTTAAGGTAACCCTCTAACTTTTTATCCATTGGATCTGAAAAGGCACAGCTATCCTCCACCGGGATAGTGGTACGCTTAGCCAGAGTAGAAACCGCTCCCTCCACCTTAGGGACCGTCTGCCATAAGTCCCGTGTGGTGGCGTCTATTGGAAACATTTTTCTAAACACAGGAGGGGGGAAAAAGGTACACCGGGCCTATCCCACTCCTTAGTAATTATCTCTGTAAGCCTCTTAGGTATAGGAAATACGTCAGTACTCGCCGGTACCGCATAGTATCTATCCAGCCTACATAATTTCTCTGGGATTGCAACGGTGTTACAATCATTTAGAGCTGCTAATACCTCCCCTAACAGTACACGGAGGTTTTCGAGTTTAAACTTAAAATTAGAAATGTCTGAATCCATTCTATTGGGATCAGAACCGTCACCTGCTGATTGAAGCTCTCCGTCCTCATGTTCAGCATACTGTGACGCAGTATCAGACATGGCCCTATTATCAACAGCGCACTCTGTTCTCACCCCAGAGTGATCACGCTTACCTCTTAGTTCTGGTAATTTAGCCAAAACTTCAGTCATAACATTAGCCATATCCTGTAATGTGATTTGTAATGGCCGCCCTGATGTACTCGGCGCTACAATATCACGCACCTCCCGAGCGGGAGATGCAGGTACTGACACGTGAGGCGAGTTAGTCGGCATAACTCTCCCCTCGTTGTTTGGTGAAATATGTTCAATTTGTACAGATTGACTTTTATTTAAAGTAGCATCAATGCAATTAGTACATACATTTCTATTGGGCTCCACTTTGGCTTTAGCACATATAGCACAGAGATATTCCTCTGAATCAGACATGTTTAACACACTAGCAAATAAACTAGCAACTAGCAGAAAAAAAGTACAGAAATAAACGTTTTTTATCACAGTCAGCTACAATCTCACAGCTCTGCTGTGAGTGATTACCTCCCTCAAAATAAGTTTTGAAGACCCCTGAGCTCTGTAGAGACGAACCGGATCATGCAGGGAAGACAAGAGACTTCTGACTGAATTTTTTGATGCGTAGCAAAAGCGCCAAAATAGGCCCCTCCCCCTCACACACAACAGTGAGGGAGATCAGTAAACTCTCTTAAATTAAATAAAACGACTGCCAAGTGGAAAAAAACAGTGCCCAAAACATTTTTTCACCCAGTACCTCAGAAAATTAAACGATTTAACATGCCAGCAAAAACGTTTAACATCAAATAAATGAAATGACATTAGAAAGCCTGTTGCTAGTTACTGCAAATTAGGCTAAAGTCTTATGCATACAGTATTATCCCAGTGAAGTGCCATTCCCCAGAATACTGAAGTGTAAAATATACATACATGACAGCCTGATACCAGTTGCTACTACTGCATTTAAGGCTGAGCTTACATTATATCGGTATGGCAGAATTTTCTCAGTCAATTCCATTGTCAGAAAATAATATGCTGCTACATACCTCTTTGCAGATTAACCTGCCCGCTGTCCCCTGATCTGAAGTTTACCTCACTCCTCAGATGGCCGAGAACAGCAATATGATCTTAACTACGCCAGCTAAAATCATACAAAAAACTCAGGTAGATTCTTCTTCAAATTCTACCAGAGAAGGAACAACACACTCCGGTGCTGTTATAAAATAACAAACTTTTGATTGAAGGTATAAAACTAAGTATAATCACCACAGTCCTCTCACACATCCTATCTATTAGTTGGGTGCAAGAATGACTGGGTGTGACGTAGAGGGGAGGAGCTATATAGCAGCTCTGCTGGGTGAATCCTCTTGCACTTCCTGTTGGGGAGGAGTTAATATCCCAGAAGTAATGATGACCCGTGGACTGACCACACTTAACAGGAGAAAGAGCAGAGATTTGACCTTTCAAGGAACTTGCGGACAAACCCTTATCTAAACCATCCTGAAGAAAATGTAAAATTCTCGGTATTCTAAAAGAATGCCAAGAAAAATGATGAGAAAGACACCAAGAAATATAGGTCTTCCAGACTCTATAATATATCTCTCTAGATACAGATTTACGCGCCTGTAACATAGTATTAATCACAGAGTCAGAGAAACCTCTTTGACCAAGAATCAAGCGTCTGGTCTTAACGGAAGAGTCCAAGGTTGGCAAGAGGCCATCCGGACAAGATCCGCATACCAAAACCTGTGAGGCCATGCCGGAGCTACCAGCAGAACAAACGAGCATTCCTTCAGAATCTTGGAGATTACTCTTGGAAGAAGAACTAGAGGCGGAAAGATATAGGCAGGATGATACTTCCAAGGAAGTGATAATGCATCCACTGCCTCCGCCTGAGGATCCCGGGATCTGGACAGATACCTGGGAAGTTTCTTGTTTAGATGGGACGCCATCAGATCTATTTCTGGAAGTTCCCACATTTGAACAATCTGAAGAAATATCTCTGGGTGAAGAGACCATTAGCCCGGATGCAACGTTTGGCGACTGAGATAATCCGCTTCCCAATTGTCTATACCTGGGATATGAACCGCAGAGATTAGACAGGAGCTGGATTCCGCCCAAACCAAAATTCGAGATACTTCTTTCATAGCCAGAGGACTGTGAGTCCCTCCTTGATGATTGATGTATGCCACAGTTGTGACATTGTCTGTCTGAAAACAAATGAACGATTCTCTCTTCAGAAGAGGCCAAAACTGAAGAGCTCTGAAAATTGCACGGAGTTACAAAATATTGATCAGTAATCTCACCTCCTGAGATTCCCAAACTCCTTGTGCCGTCAGAGATCCCCAACCTGTGAGACTTGCATCTGTTGAAATTACAGTCCAGGTCGGAAGCACAAAAGAAGCCCCCTGAATTAAACGAAGGTGATCTGTCCACCACGTTAGAGAGTGTGATACAATTGGTTTTAAAGATATTAATTGAGATATCTTTGTGTAATCCTTGCACCATTGATTCAGCATACAGAGATGAAGGGGTCGCATGTGAAAACGAGCAAAGGGGATCGCGTCCGATGCAGCAGTCATAAGACCTAGAATTTCCATGCATAAGGCTACCGAAGGGAATGATTGTGACTGAAGGTTTCGACAAGCTGAAATCAATTTTAGACGTCTCTTGTCTGTTAAAGACAGAGTCATGGACACTGAATCTATCTGGAAACCCAGAAAGGTCACCCTTGTCTGAGGAATCAATGAACTTTTTGGTAAATTGATCCTCCAACCATGATCTTGAAGAAACAACACAAGTCGATTCGTATGAGATTCTGCTAAATGTAAAGACTGAGCAAGTACCAAGATATCGTCCAAATAAGGAAATACCACAATACCCTGTTCTCTGATTACAGACAGAAGGGCACCGAGAACCTTTGTAAAAATTCTTGAAGCTGTAGCTAGGCCAAACGGCAGAGCCACAAACTGGTAATGCTTGTCCAGAAAAGAGAATCTCAGGAACTGATAATGATCTGGATGAATCGGAATATGCAGATATGCATCCTGTAAATCTATTGTGGACATATAATGCCCTTGCTGAACAAAAGGCAAGATAGTCCTTACAGTTACGATTTTGAACGTTGGTATCCTTACATAACGATTCAATATTTTCAGATCCAGAACTGGTCTGAAGGAATTCTCCTTCTTTGGTACAATGAAGAGATTTGAATAAAACCCCATCCCCTGTTCCGAAACTGGAACTGGCATAATTACTCCAGCCAACTCTAGATCTGAAACACAATTCAGAAATGCTTGAGCTTTCACTGGATTTACTGGGACACAGGAAAGAAAAAAACATAATTTATGTAAGAACTTACCTGATAAATTCATTTCTTTCATATTAGCAAGAGTCCATGAGCTAGTGACGTATGGGATATACATTCCTACCAGGAGGGGCAAAGTTTCCCAAACCTTAAAATGCCTATAAATACACCCCTCACCACACCCACAATTCAGTTTAACGAATAGCCAAGAAGTGGGGTGATAAGAAAAAAGTGCGAAAGCATATAAAATAAGGAATTGGAATAATTGTGCTTTATACAAAAAAATCAAAACCACCACAAAAAAAGGGCGGGCCTCATGGACTCTTGCTAATATGAAAGAAATGAATTTATCAGGTAAGTTCTTACATAAATTATGTTTTCTTTCATGTAATTAGCAAGAGTCCATGAGCTAGTGACATATGGGATAATGATTACCCAAGATGTGGATCTTTCCACACAAGAGTCACTAGAGAGGGAGGGATAAAATAAAGACAGCCAATTCCTGCTGAAAATAATCCACACCCAGAATAAAATTTTAATGAAAAAACATAAGCATTAGATTCAAACTGAAACCACTGCCAGAAGTACGTTTCTACCAAAAACTGCTTCAGAAGAAGAAAACACATCAAAATGGTAGAATTTAGTAAAAGTATGCAAAGAGGACCAAGTTGCTGCTTTGCAAATCTGATCAACCGAAGCTTCATTCCTAAACGCCCAGGAAGTAGAAACTGACCTAGTAGAATGAGCTGTAATCCTTTGAGGCGGAGTGTTACCCGACTCAACATAGACATGATGAAATAAAGATTTCAACCAAGATGCCAAAGAAATGGCAGAAGCTTTCTGGTCTTTCTAGAACCGGAAAAGATGACAAATAGACTAGAAGTCTTTCGGAAAGACTTAGTAGCTTCAACATAATATTACAAAGCTCTAACAGCATCCAAAGAATGCAATGATTTCTCCTAAGAATTCATAGGATTAGGACATAATGAAGGAACCACAATTTCTCTACTAATGTTGTTAGAATTCACAACCTTAGGTAAATAATTCAAAAGAAGTTCGCAGCACCGCCTTATCCTGATGCAAAATCAGAAAAGGAGACTCACAAAAAAGAGTAGATAATTCAGAGACTCTTCTGGCAGAAGAGATGGCCAAAAGAAACAAAACTTTCCAAGAAAGTAATATAAAGACCAAAGAATGCATGGGTTCAAAAGGAGGAGCTTGAAGAGCCCCCAGAACCAAATTCAAACTCCAAGGAGGAGAAATTGACTTAATGACAGGTTTTATACGAACCAAAGGTTGTACAAAACAATGGATATCAGGAAGATTAGCAATCCTTCTGTGAAAAAGAACAGAAAGAGCAGAGATTTGTCTTTCAAGGAACTTGCGGACAAACCTTTATCTAAACCATCCTGAAGAAATATAAGTCTTCCAGACTCTATAATATATCTCTCTAGATACAGATTTACGAGCCTGTCACATAGTATCAATCACAGAGTCAGAGAAACCTCTTTGACCAAGAATCAAGCGTTCAAACTCCATACCTTAAAATTTAAGGATTTGAGATCCTGATGGAAGAAAGGACCTTGCGACAGAAGGTCTGGTCTTAACGGAAGAGTCCACAGCTGGCAAGAGGCCATCCGGACAAGATCCGCATACCAAAACTTGTGAGGCCATGCTGGAACTACCAGCAGGACAAACGAGCTTTCCTGTAGAATATTAGAGAATACCCTTGGAAGAAGAACTAGAGGCGGAAAGATATAGGCAGGATGACACTTGTAAGGAAGAGATAATGCATCCACTGCCTCCGCCCAAGGATCCCGGGATCCGGACAGATACCAGGGAAGTTTCTTGTTTAGATGAGAAGCCATCAGATCTATTTCTGGGAGTTCCCACATTTGAACAATCTGAGGAAATACCTCTGGGCGAAGACCATTCGCCCAGGTGCAACGTTTGGCGACTGAGATAATCCGCTTTCCAATTGTCCATACCTGGGATATGAACCGCAGAGATTAGACAGGAGCTGGATTCCGCCCAAACCAAAATTCGAGATACTGAATGAATTGATGTATGCCACAGTTGTGACATTGACTATCTGAAAACAAAAGAACAACTCTCTCTTCAGAAGAGGCCAAGACTGAAGAGCTCTGAAAATTGCACGGAGTTCCAAAATATTGATCGGAAATCTCACCTCCTGAGATTCCCAAACCCCTTGTGCCGTCAGATACCCCCACACAGCTCCCCAACCTGTAAGACTTGCATCTGTTGAGATTATAGTCCAGGTCGGAAGAACAAAGAAGCCCCCTGAACTAAACGATGGTGATCTGTCCACCATGTCAGAGAGTGTCGTATAATCGGTTTAAAGATATTAATTGAGATATCTTTGAGTAATCCCTGCACCATTGGTTCAGCATACAGAGCTGAAGAGGTCGCATGTGAAAACGAGCAAAGGAGATTGCATCTGAAGCGGCAGTCCTAAGACCTAAAATTTCCATGCATAAGGCTACCAAAGGGAATGATTGTGACTGAAGGTTTTGACAAGCTGATATCAATGTTAAACTTCTCTTGTCTGACAAGGACAGAGTCATAGACACTGAATCTATCTAGAAACCTAAAAAGGTTACCCTTGTCTGAGGAATCAATGAACTGATTGGTAAATTGATCCTCCAACCATGAACTTGAAGAAACACCACAAGTCGATTCGAATGAGATTCTTCGAAAATGAGAAGACTGAGCAAGTACCAAGATATCGTCCAAATAAGGAAATACCAAAACCCTGTTCTCTGATTACAGAAAGAAGGGCACCGAGAACCTTTGAAAAAAATTCTTGGAACTGAGGCTAGGCCAAACGATAGAGCCACAAAACTGGTAATGCTTGTCTAAAAAGAGAATCTCAGACACTAAAAATGATCTGGAAGAATCGGAATATGCAGATACACATCCTGTAAATCTATTGTAGACATATAATGCCCTTGCTAAACAAAAGGCAGGATAGTCCTACAGTAACCATCTTGAATGTTGGTATCCTTACATAACGATTCAATAATGATAGATCCGGAACTGGTCTGAAGGAATTGACCTTCTTTGGTACAATGAAGAGATAAAATAAAACCCCAGCCCCTGTTCCAGAACTGGAACTGGCATAATTACTCCAGCCAACTCTAGATCTGAAACACATTTCAGAAATGCTGAGCCTTTGCTGTGTTAACTGGGAAATCTCTTAGCAGGAGGCCTTAACTTGAAGCCAATTCTGTACCTTTCTGAAACAATGTTCTGAAACCAGAGATTGAGAACGGAATTGATCCAAATTTCTTTGAAGAAAACGTAATCTGCCCCATACCAGCTGAGCTGGAATAAGGGCCGCACCTTCATGGGTACTTAGGAGCTGGCTATAGGATTCTATAAGGCTTGGATATATTCCAAACTGGAAATAGTTTCCAAACTGATACCGCTCCTGAGGATGAAGGAACAGACTTTTGTTCCTTGTTGTGAGGAAAGGAACGAAAAGATTATTAGACCTAAATTTACCTTAGATTTTTTTATCCTTTGGTAAAAAAGTTCCCTTCCTTCCAGAAACAGTTGAGATAATAATTTATTACCCTGGAAAGAAAGGGAAAGCAAAGTTGACGTAGAAGACATATCAGCATTCCAAGTTTAATCCATAAAGCTTTTCTAGCTAAAATAGCTAGACACACATACCTGACATCAACTCAAATGATATCAAAAGATGGTATCACCAATAAAATTATTAGCATGTTATAGAATAATAATAATGCTATAAAATTATGATCTGTTACTTGTTGCGCTAAAGCTTCTAACCAAAAAGTTGAAGCTGCAGCAACATCCGCTAAAAATATAGCAGGTCTAAGAAGATTACCTGAACATAAGTAAGCTTTCTTAGAAAGGATTCAATTTTCCTATCTAAAGGATCCTTAAATGAAGTACTATCTGCCGTAGAAATAGTAGTACATTTAGCAGGAGTAGAGACAGCCCCATAACCTTAGGGATTTTGTCCCAAAAAACTCTAATCTGTCAGATGGCACAGGATATAATTGCTTAAACGTTTAGAAGGAGTAAAAGAATTACCCAAATTATTCCATTCCCTGGAAATTACTTCAGAAATAGCATCAGGGAGATTAAACACTTCTGGAATAACTACAGGAGATTTAAAAACCTTATTTAAACGTTTAGATTTAGTATCAAGAGGACCAGAATCCTCTATTTCTAATGCAATTAATACTTCTTTAAATAAAGAACGAATAAATTCCATCTTGAACAAATACAAAGATTTATCAGCATCAACCTCTGAGACAGAAACCTCTGAACCAGAAGAACCATTATCAGTATCAGAATGATGATGTTCATTTAAAAATTCATCTGAAAAAAGAGAAGTTTTAAAAGACTTTTATATAAACTAGAAGGAGAAATAACAGACATAGCCTTCTTAATGGATTTAAAAAATAAAATCTCTTATGTTTATCAGGAACACTCTGAAAATTAGATGTTGACGGAACAGCAACAGGTAATGTAACAGTACTAAAGGAAATTTTATCTGCATTAATAAGTTTGTCATGACATGCAATACAAACAACAGCTGGAGAAACAGATACCAAAAATTATAGCAGATACACTTAGCTTGGTAGCTCCAGCACCGGGCAGTGATTTCCCTGAAGTATCTTCTGACTCAGTTGCAACGTGGAACATCTTGCAATATGTAATAGAAAAAGACAACATATAAAGCAAAATTGAACAAATTCCTTAAATGACAGTTTCAGGAATGGGAAAAAAATGCCAGTGAACAAGCTTCTAGCAACCAGAAGCAATGAAAAATGAGACTTAAATAATGTGGAGACAAAAGCGACGCCCATATATTTTTTTTTAGCGCAAAATAAGACGCCCACATTATTTGGCGCCTAAATGCTTTTGGCGCCAAAAATGACGCCACATCCGGAACGCCGACATTTTTGGCGCAAAAGAACGTCAAAAAAATGACGCAACTTCCGGCGACACGTATGACGCCGGAAACAGAAAGATTTCTTGCGCCAAAAAAGTCCGCGCCAAGAATGACGCAATAAAATGAAGCATTTTCAGCCCCCGCGAGCCTAACAGCACACAGGGAAAAAGTCAAATTTTTTAAGGTAAGAAAAAATGATTGATTCAAATGCATTATCCCAAATATGAAACTGACTGTCTAAAAAAAAAGGAATGTTGAACATCCTGAGTCAAGGCAAATAAATGTTTGAATACATATATTTAGAACTTTATAAAAAAAGTGCCCAACCATAGCTTTAGGGTGTCACAGAAAATAAGACTTACTTACCCCAGGACACTCATCTACATGTTTGTAGAAAGCCAAACCAGTACTGAAACGAAAATCAGCAGAGGTAATGGTATATAAATAAGAGTATATTGTCGATCTGAAAAGGGAGGTAAGAGATGAATCTCTACGACCGATAACAGAGAACCTATGAAATAGACCCCGTAGAAGGAGATCACTGCATTCAAATAGGCAATACTCTCCTCACATCCCTCTGACATTCACTGCACGCTGAGAGGAAAACCGGGCTCCAACTTGCTGCGGAGCGCATATCAACGTAGAATCTAGCACAAACTTACTTCACCACCTCCATAGGAGGCAAAGTTTGTAAAACTGAATTGTGGGTGTGGTGAGGGGTGTATTTATAGGCATTTTGAGGTTTGGGAAACTTTGCCCCTCCTGGTAGGAATGTATATCCCATACGTCACTAGCTCATGGACTCTTGCTAATTACATGAAAGAAATATGCTTTTTACATTGTAAAGCCCTTTCAGTACAAAAGTTACACAATGTTAGAGGGGGTTGCACAATAGCTTCTAAACACACAGAATAATGAGAAACCTCATTGTCAGACATGTTGAACAGACTAGTAATGCCACAAAAGTTGTTTAAACACTTATTTATAGCATAAAATAAACATTAGAAAAAACGTGTACTGTGACTTTAAGAAAAGAAAAAGTGAACAATTTCTCCAAAATGCACAAAAAACGTTAAATTATTCCCAAATTTAACTTAATATTGTTGGTTAATCCAAAAATTACTGCACCCAGAAGGTAAGGGCAGAAATAAGGCTTTAAAAGTACTTATAACAACATGTAGTCAAAAGATAGATAAAAATACACTCTGCACCTCGCCACAGCTCTGCTGTGGCGCCTACCTGCCCCCAGGGTACTTCGAATCAAGTTTCCAACCCTTCAGACCAGCTACACAGTCCAAGAGCCACCGAGTTACTGTTTGCTGCTGCTAAGCCTGAAGAAATTGCGCCAAAATAGGCTCCGTCCCTTAAGGTCAAAAGTCAGAGTAGGCCCAAACAACACCGCATGGAAATGCAGTTTTGCACTAAAGTAAAAATACACACACAATATAACCCTCAAGCATAAAACCAATAAGTTTTAAGTGCCAAAAATAAAAAAAAATAAAACATCGTTTTTTATATTGTCTCCCATGTCACATAATGCCCAAATATCAACTAATGATAAATATAAAATAGGGACTCCAGTAACACACCTCTTATTAAAATAGATTTTACTGCTTACCCCATTCCCATGCAGGGAAATCATGCCAGCCAGTTCTGATACACCAAGTCTCCTCAGAAAAAAAGGCTGCACATACCTTAATGCTGCTTGTAGCATGAAACCGGTCTCCACACTGAAGATGTCTCATGGTTACCTTCAGAAATCTTGTGGGAACCAGCGTGGATCTTAGTTACAAATGCTAAGATCATCAAACCTCAGGGCAGAAATCTTCTTCCATATCCCCCTGAGGAAAATAGTACGCACAGGTACCATTTAAAATAAACTTCTTGATTGAAGAAACTAAAACTAACACCTCACTTTAGCATGTCTTCCTAGCAAAACACAGGCAAAGAGAATGACCGAGGGTGGAGGGGAAGGGGAGGGGCTATATATACAGCTCTGCTGTGGTGCTCTTTGCCACTTCCTGTTAGCAGGAGGTTAATATCCCACAAGTAAGGATGAAATCCGTGGACTTGTCATATCTTTGTAAAAGAAATATCTTCTCACAAGAGGTCTTACTCTGAATCCTATTCGGTACCCCTGAGAGAATACTCAGAATACATTGATTTCGGACAGAATTTGTCCAAACATCTTTGAAAAATCTTAATCTGCCCCCAACCAGCTGAGCTGGAATGAGGGCCGCACCTTCATGGGTACTTGGCGGCTGGCTTTGGTCTCTTAAATGGCTTGGATTTATTCCAATTTGAGGAAGGCTCCCAATTGGAAACGGATTCCTTGGGGGAAAGATTAGGTTTCTGTTCCTTATTCTGTCGAAAGGAACGAAAATGGTAAGAAGCTTTAGATTTACCCTTAGGTCTTTTATCCTGAGGCAAAAAAAACTACCTTCCCCCCAGTGACAGTTGAAATAATCAAATCCAACTGAGAACCAAATAACTTATTACCTTGGAAAGAAAGAGAAAACAATCTAGACTTAGAAGTCATGTCAGCATTCCAAGATTTAAGCCACAAAGCTCTTCTAGCTAAAATAGCTAAAGACATAGATTTAACATCAATTTTGATGATATAAAAAATGGCATCACAAATAAAATGATTAGCATGTTGAAGCAAGTCAACAATGCTAGACAAATCAGAATCTAATTTGCGCTAAATTTTTCAACCAAAAAGTTGATGCAGCTGAAAGAAAGAAAGAAAGAAAGAAAGAAAGAAAAAGAAAGAAAAAGAAAGAAAAAGAAAGAAAAAGAAAGAAAGAGAAAGAAAGAAAGAAAAAGAAAGAAAAAGAAAGAAAAAAAGAAAAAGAAAGAAAAAAAGAAAAAGAAAGAAAGAAAGAAAGAAAAAAAAGAAAGAAAAAGAAAGAAAAAAAAAAAGAAAGAAAAAGAAAGAAAAAAAAAGAAAAAGAAAGAAAAAGAAAGAAAGAAAAAGAAAGAAAAAGAAAGAAAGAAAGAAAAAGAAAGAAAAAAAAAGAGAAAGAAAAAGAAAGAAAGGAGTAAGCTTACTCAGGCTGAGTAGGGCAGCACAAACTGTTTGAGAAAGCGCAGTGAGGATCGTACCTCACTAGTTCCCAACTGCTTAAAGCCACCACTGCCCTACTGAAGAGGCTGACGTGGACTACGGCTGGATCCAAGGAAAGATCAGAGCAAACCTACTCTGCTTTAAAATAATAAACTCTTGATTCAAGTAAACTTCTTTTCAGACACCGAAAACGTCACCACCTCCTTGCACCACAATCAAAGAGAATAACTGGGGTTGTGGGAAGGGAAGTGATACTTTAACAGCTTTGCTGATCTTTGCCACTGCCTGCTGGCCAGGAGTGATATTCCCAACAGTAATTGATGATGATCCGTGGAGTCCCTGTGTCTTAAGAAAGAAAAAACAGAATTTATGTTTACCTGATAAATTACTTTCTCCAACGGTGTGTCCGGTCCACGGCGTCATCCTTACTTGTGGGATATTCTCTTCCCCAACAGGAAATGGCAAAGAGCCCAGCAAAGCTGGTCACATGATCCCTCCTAGGCTCCGCCTACCCCAGTCATTCGACCGACGTTAAGGAGGAATATTTGCATAGGAGAAACCATATGATACCGTGGTGACTGTAGTTAAAGAAAATAAATTATCAGACCTGATTAAAAAACCAGGGCGGGCCGTGGGCCGGACACACCGTTGGAGAAAGTAATTTATCAGGTAAACATAAATTCTGTTTTCTCCAACATAGGTGTGTCCGGTCCACGGCGTCATCCTTACTTGTGGGAACCAATACCAAAGCTTTAGGACACGGATGAAGGGAGGGAGCAAATCAGGTCACCTAAATGGAAGGCACCACGGCTTGCAAAACCTTTCTCCCAAAAACAGCCTCAGAAGAAGCAAAAGTATCAAACTTGTAAAATTTGGTAAAAGTGTGCAGTGAAGACCAAGTCGCTGCCCTACATATCTGATCAACAGAAGCCTCGTTCTTGAAGGCCCATGTGGAAGCCACAGCCCTAGTGGAATGAGCTGTGATTCTTTCAGGAGGCTGCCGTCCGGCAGTCTCGTAAGCCAATCTGATGTTGCTTTTAATCCAAAAAGAGAGAGAGGTAGAAGTTGCTTTTTGACCTCTCCTTTTACCAGAATAAACAACAAACAAGGAAGATGTTTGTCTAAAATCCTTTGTAGCATCTAAATAGAATTTTAGAGCGCGAACAACATCCAAATTGTGCAACAAACGTTCCTTCTTCGAAACTGGTTTCGGACACAAAGAAGGCACGACTATCTCCTGGTTAATGTTTTTGTTAGAAACAACTTTTGGAAGAAAACCAGGTTTAGTACGTAAAACCACCTTATCTGCATGGAACACCAGATAAGGAGGAGAACACTGCAGAGCAGATAATTCTGAAACTCTTCTGGCAGAAGAAATTGCAACCAAAAACAAAACTTTCCAAGATAATAACTTAATATCAACGGAATGTAAGGGTTCAAACGGAACCCCCTGAAGAACTGAAAGAACTAAGTTGAGACTCCAAGGGGGAGTCAAAGGTTTGTAAACAGGCTTAATTCTAACCAGAGCCTGAACAAAGGCTTGAACATCTGGCACAGCTGCCAGCTTTTTGTGGAGTAACACAGACAAGGCAGAAATCTGTCCCTTCAAGGAACTTGCAGATAATCCTTTCTCCAATCCTTCTTGAAGAAAGGATAGAATCTTAGGAATCTTTACCTTGTCCCAAGGGAATCCTTTAGATTCACACCAACAGATATATTTTTTCCATATTTTGTGGTAAATTTTTCTAGTTACAGGCTTTCTGGCCTGAACAAGAGTATCAATAACAGAATCTGAGAACCCTCGTTTTGATAAGATCAAGCGTTCAATCTCCAAGCAGTCAGCTGGAGTGAGACCAGATTCGGATGTTCGAACGGACCTTGAACAAGAAGGTCTCGTCTCAAAGGTAGCTTCCATGGAGGAGCCGATGACATATTCACCAGATCTGCATACCAAGTCCTGCGTGGCCACGCAGGAGCTATCAAGATCACCGACGCCCTCTCCTGATGGATCCTGGCTACCAGCCTGGGGATGAGAGGAAACGGCGGGAATACATAAGCTAGTTTGAAGGTCCAAGGTGCTACTAGTGCATCTACTAGAGTCGCCTTGGGATCCCTGGATCTGGACCCGTAGCAAGGAACCTTGAAGTTCTGACGAGAGGCCATCAGATCCATGTCTGGAATGCCCCACAGTTGAGTGATTTGGGCAAAGATTTCCGGATGGAGTTCCCACTCCCCCGGATGTAATGTCTGACGACTCAGAAAATCCGCTTCCCAATTTTCCACTCCTGGGATGTGGATTGCAGACAGGTGGCAGGAGTGAGTCTCCGCCCATTGAATGATTTACTGAGCATGCACAGTTGTAATGGTCTTAGATGAATGCGCGCAAAAGGAACTATGTCCATTGCCGCTACCATCAAACCTATTACTTCCATGCACTGCGCTATGGAAGGAAGAGGAACGGAATGAAGTGTCCGACAAGAGTTTAGAAGTTTTGTTTTTCTGGCCTCTGTCAGAAAAATCCTCATTTCTAAGGAGTCTATTATTGTTCCCAAGAAGGGAACCCTTGTCGACGGAGATAGAGAACTCTTTTCCACGTTCACTTTCCATCCGTGAGATCTGAGAAAGGCCAGGACTATGTCCGTGTGAGCCTTTGCTTGAGGAAGGGACGACGCTTGAATCAGAATGTCGTCCAAGTAAGGTACTACTGCAATGCCCCTTGGTCTTAGCACCGCTAGAAGGGACCCTAGTACCTTTGTGAAAATCCTTGGAGCAGTGGCTAATCCGAAAGGAAGCGCCACGAACTGGTAATGCTTGTCCAGGAATGCGAACCTTAGGAACCGATGATGTTCCTTGTGGATAGGAATATGTAGATACGCATCCTTTAAATCCACCGTGGTCATGAATTGACCTTCCTGGATGGAAGGAAGAATTGTTCGAATGGTTTCCATTTTGAACGATGGAACCTTGAGAAACTTGTTTAAGATCTTGAGATCTAAGATTGGTCTGAACGTTCCCTCTTTTTTGGGAACTATGAACAGATTGGAGTAGAACCCCATCCCTTGTTCTCCTAATGGAACAGGATGAATCACTCCCATTTTTAACAGGTCTTCTACACAATGTAAGAATGCCTGTCTTTTTATGTGGTCTGAAGACAATTGAGACCTGTGGAACCTCCCCCTTGGGGGAAGCCCCTTGAATTCCAGAAGATAACCTTGGGAGACTATTTCTAGTGCCCAAGGATCCAGAACATCTCTTGCCCAAGCCTGAGCGAAGAGAGAGAGTCTGCCCCCCACCAGATCCGGTCCCGGATCGGGGGCCAACATTTCATGCTGTCTTGGTAGCAGTGGCAGGTTTCTTGGCCTGCTTTCCCTTGTTCCAGCCTTGCATTGGTCTCCAGGCTGGCTTGGCTTGAGAAGTATTACCCTCTTGCTTAGAGGACGTAGCACTTGGGGCTGGTCCGTTTCTACGAAAGGGACGAAAATTAGGTTTATTTTTGGCCTTGAAAGACCTATCCTGAGGAAGGGCGTGGCCCTTACCCCCAGTGATATCAGAGATAATCTCTTTCAAGTCAGGGCCAAACAGCGTTTTCCCCTTGAAAGGAATGTTAAGGAGTTTGTTCTTGGAAGACGCATCAGCTGACCAAGATTTCAACCAAAGCGCTCTGCGCGCCACAATAGCAAACCCAGAATTCTTTGCTGCTAACCTAGCCAATTGCAAAGTGGCGTCTAGGGTGAAAGAATTAGCCAATTTGAGAGCACGGATTCTGTCCATAATCTCCTCATAAGGAGGAGAATCACTATCGATCGCCTTTACTAGCTCATCGAACCAGAAACACGCGGCTGTAGTGACAGGGACAATGCATGAAATTGGTTGTAGAAGGTAACCCTGCTGAACAAACATCTTTTTAAGCAAACCTTCTAATTTTTTATCCATAGGATCTTTGAAAGCACAACTATCTTCTATGGGTATAGTGGTGCGTTTGTTTAAAGTAGAAACCGCTCCCTCGACCTTGGGGACTGTCTGCCATAAGTCCTTTCTGGGGTCGACCATAGGAAACAATTTTTTAAATATGGGGGGAGGGACGAAAGGTATACCGGGCCTTTCCCATTCTTTATTTACAATGTCCGCCACCCGCTTGGGTATAGGAAAAGCTTCTGGGAGCCCCGGGACCTCTAGGAACTTGTCCATTTTACATAGTTTCTCTGGGATGATCAAATTCTCACAATCATCCAGAGTGGATAATACCTCCTTAAGCAGAGCGCGGAGATGTTCCAACTTAAATTTAAATGTAATCACATCGGGTTCAGCTTGTTGAGAAATTTTCCCTGAATCTGAAATTTCTCCCTCAGACAAAACCTCCCTGGCCCCCTCAGACTGGTGTAGGGGCATTTCAGAACCATTATCATCAGCGTCCTCATGCTCTTCAGTATCTAAAACAGAGCAGTCGCGCTTACGCTGATAAGTGGGCATTTTGGCTAAAATGTTTTTGATAGAATTATCCATTACAGCCGTTAATTGTTGCATAGTAAGGAGTATTGGCGCGCTAGATGTACTAGGGGCCTCCTGAGTGGGCAAGACTCGTGTAGACGAAGGAGGGAATGATGCAGTACCATGCTTACTCCCCTCACTTGAGGAATCATCTTGGGCATCATTTTCAGTGTCACATAAATCACATTTATTTAAATGAGAAGGAACCCTGGCTTCCCCACATTCAGAACACAGTCTATCTGGTAGTTCAGACATGTTAAACAGGCATAAACTTGATAACAAAGTACAAAAAACGTTTTAAAATAAAACCGTTACTGTCACTTTAAATTTTAAACTGAACACACTTTATTACTGCAATTGCGAAAAAGTATGAAGGAATTGTTCAAAATTCACCAAAATTTCACCACAGTGTCTTAAAGCCTTAAAAGTATTGCACACCAAATTTGGAAGCTTTAACCCTTAAAATAACGGAACCGGAGCCGTTTTTAACTTTAACCCCTTTACAGTCCCTGGTATCTGCTTTGCTGAGACCCAACCAAGGGGAATACGATACCAAATGACGCCTTCAGAAAGTCTTTTCTATGTATCAGAGCTCCTCACACATGCGACTGCATGTCATGCCTCTCAAAAACAAGTGCGCAATACCGGCGCGAAAATGAGGCTCTGCCTATGATTAGGGAAAGCCCCTAAAGAATAAGGTGTCTAAAACCGTGCCTGCCGATATTATTTTACCAAAATACCCAGATTAAATGATTCCTCAAGGCTAAATATGTGTAATATATGAATCGATTTAGCCCAGAAAATGTCTACAGTCTTAATAAGCCCTTGTGAAGCCCTTATTTACTGTCTGAATAAAAATGGCTTACCGGATCCCATAGGGAAAATGACAGCTTCCAGCATTACATCGTCTTGTTAGAATGTGTCATACCTCAAGCAGCAAAAGACTGCTCACTGTTCCCCCAACTGAAGTTAATTCCTCTCAACAGTCCTGTGTGGAACAGCCATGGATTTTAGTAACGGTTGCTAAAATCATTTTCCTCTTACAAACAGAAATCTTCATCTCTTTTCTGTTTCAGAGTAAATAGTACATACCAGCACTATTTTAAAATAACAAACTCTTGATTGAATAATAAAAACTACAGTTAAACACTAAAAAACTCTAAGCCATCTCCGTGGAGATGTTGCCTGTACAACGGCAAAGAGAATGACTGGGGTAGGCGGAGCCTAGGAGGGATCATGTGACCAGCTTTGCTGGGCTCTTTGCCATTTCCTGTTGGGGAAGAGAATATCCCACAAGTAAGGATGACGCCGTGGACCGGACACACCTATGTTGGAGAAAAGGGAGGCACCTATTTACAAAGTAGCAAAGCCTGCAGGACCTTCCTGCCAAATGCAGCCTCAGCCGAAGCAATAATATCAACCCTGTAGAATCTTGTGAATGCATGTAGGTTAGACCAAGCAGCAGCTCTGGAAATCTGTTCAACAGAAGCCTCATTCTTAAACACCCAAGGTGTAGTAACGGAGCGAGTAGAATGAGCTGCTAAATCAACTAAGTAAGCCAAGCAAATGAGACTTCTTACCAAAGCCTTCTGACCATTGTGTTTACCAGAATATAAACAGTCAGTCTGTCAGAACTCCCTTGTAGCCTGTATATAGAATTTCAATGCCCTGACCATATCTAGATTCTGTTCCTAGAAGAGGCAAAGAACTACTGGGAGAGAGAGATGTAGGAAAGATACTGACTTATGGTCATGGACTCTTACATCCAGTAGAATATATACAGTATATATATATATAACACAAAGTCGGTACCTACGTCAGATGAACATAAGACTAATTACCTAATAGTTATGAGAATGCAGTCATGACAAAAGAGGGCAACAATTATTATTGTAAACTTTCAACATAAAACAAAGAAAAACCTACTTTACAGCGTTTAAATCCAACGTTGCATATAAATAGTACAAACACTTCATCCGTTCCGTAGTCTCTAAATTGTGAGGGACCATGTACTGAGCAAAAATGCGTTCAACAAGCAATCTGAAAAAATGCAAAGGAAATTATTTTAAAACATGTAAAATACAAACTTTCAATAGACAAGTGTGTGTGTGTGTGTGTATATATATATATATATATATATATATATATATATATACACACACACACACACATATATATACACACACACACACGTGTCAAAAGCTACTATTGCTATTCTTTAAGCCCAGAGAGTGCTGTATTCTATTATATATATATATATATATATATATATATATATATATATATATATACACATATACACACACACACACACATGCTTGAATGTGGCAGAAGTTCTTTGTATACAGCTGGGAAACTGCTAAAATTGTTAAAAGAACACAAGCTGCACCATAATAAATGCTGTGCAGCCTCAGAAAAATCCCTTGACATGAGCACAGAGACGGACCGAGTATTACCAGCGCGATTTGTGCAGCCATACACGGATGAAAGCTCCAAGTGGTGAAGTATACCGGCTTCAAGTTTGTTTATCACCATCAGCAAAGGTAGAGTGTTTCTTCCCTTAAAATCTTTGCATACCGCAATTGTAGTTTGTCCTCACCGCAACACCTCCATCAACATTCTAATACAATCTAACCTTAAGAGACATTTTAAAGTCATATTTTAATCGGCAAAACAGAGACCTTTTCCACTTTGATGCCGACTTATAATATTGGGACTCTTTGCACGGACATTGCACCTGACTCTTAGAATTCATATCAGCCTGTGTTTTTATAGTATTGAAGTTACCTTGTACTGCATATTAACATACTCTTTTAGAAATCCACCGGTGGTCTCATTTGAGATTTATATTTTATTGTGTTGAATATATCGATATCGTAATTGTTATTTTATTTTTTAAGATAAAACTCTTCTTAAGATAAAACTTTTGTCCATAACTGAGTATGATAGCTTTTTAGCGCATTTTCTTTCCCCTATAGTCTTAAAGGAAGTGGCCAAGGCTGGCAACTGGACATCCTGAAAAGGTCTGCATACCAAAACCTGAGAGACCAAGCTGGTGCTATCAGAAACACATAAGATCGTTCCATTATGATCTTGGAGATCACCCTTGGAAAAAGAACCAGAGGCGGAAAAAAGTAGGCAGGTTGGTGAAAACTAAGAACTGCAAGAGCATCCACCATTTCCGCCTGAGGATCCTTGGACCTGAAAAGGTATCTGGAAAGCTTCTCGTTTAGACGAGAGACCATTAGATATATTTCTGGAAGACCCCACATCTGACCAATATTAAAAAAAAAAAACACATCTGGATAGAGAGCACTCCCACAGATATAAAGTCTGATGGCTGTGATAATCCCCTTCCTATTGTCCATACTTGAATCGATGATATGAATCGCAGAAATTTAGACAAAAGTTGGAATCCATCCAAGAAAGTATCCAAGATACTTCCTTTACAACTGAAGGACTGCAAGTCCATCCTTGATAATTGACAAATGCCACTGTTGATATTGTCTGTTTAAAAAAAAAATTGTAAAAGTTGTCTCTTCAATAGATGTCAAGCTTGAAGAGCCCTGAAAATAGCATTAAGTTCTAAAATATTGATTGGTAACCTCGCCTCCTGAGGTTTCCAAACCCCAAGTGCTGTCAGAGACTCTCAGACAGCTTCCCCATCTGAAAAATTTGCATCTGTTGAGAATACAGTCTAGGTAGGACAAACAAATGTGGCCCCTTGAACAATAAGGTGATAGTATAATCACCAAATCAGAGAGAAAAAAGTGTTGGGATTTAAGTATAACTGAAAATAATCCCTGCACCTATGGTGCAACATGCAAAGCTATAGAGGCCCCAAATGAAAATGAGCAGAGAGGATTGAACACGATGCTGCAGTCATGAGACCAAAAACTTCCATGCACATAACCACTGAAGGAAAAATTAGAGACTGAAGTTTTAGACAAACTAAAATTAACAATTCGTCTCTTGTCTATCAGAGAAAGAACCATAGATACTAACTAAAATTTTCTGGAAACCTAACAAGGTGACTCTTGTCTAAGGAATCAAGAAACACTATTGTAAATTGATCATCCAACCATGTCTTGAAGAAAAAACACTAGTTGTATCAAGTGAGATTCTGCTAAATGAAAAGATTAAAGCTAGTACCAAATATCATCCAAATAAGGCAACACCACAATACCCTGCTCTCTGAACAGATAGAAGGGCACCAAGAATCTTTGAAAAGAAACTCTGATCTGCTGCTAGCCCAAAAGGACAAGTGACAAATTGGTAATGCTTATCTAGAAAAGTTAATCTCAGAAAAAAATAGTGGTCTGAATGAATTGAAAATAAGCGTCCTGTAAGTCTATTGTGGACATGAAGTAACCTTGCTAAACAGAAAGGCAAAAAAGTCCCTATAGTCACCATCTTGAAAGTTGGGACTCTTAAAAAATGATATAAAAAATTTAGAACCAGAATTAGTCTGAACGAATTTCTTCTTTAGGACAATGAATAGAATTGAATAGAAACCCAAACTGGAACCATCACCCCTGAAAACTCTTAATCTGAAACACATTTCAGAAAAACCTGAGCTTCCACAGGGTTTGTTATAACATGGAAAATAATCTTCCCATGGGAGGTTTTTATTCTGAAACCTATTCGATACCCCTGAGAAAACAATATTCTGAATCCACTGATTTGAACAGAAACTGTCCAAATGTGTTGAAAAAAAAATTAAATCTGCCCCCCAACCAGTAGAACTGGTTAAAATGCTGCACCTTCATGCAGTCTTAGGGGCTGAAATTAGTTTAAATTATAAGAATTTGAATTATTCAAATTCAGAAAAAAAATCTAAAATCAGAGCCAGAGGCCTTAGGGGAATGAAAAAACAATTGGGAGTTTAACAATTACCCTTAGATTTCTTAACTTGGGGCAGAAAAGACTGCCTTTAGCCCAGTAATAGGAGGAGGAGATAAAATCCAATAGAAAACCTTTAATAATTCCTATCCTAAAATAATAAGATTGTAATCTAAATTTTAACACCTTATCAGAAATGTAAGCCATAAAACTTTTCTAGTAAAAAAAGGCTAAAAAAAAAAAATTTATTATCAGATAAAATGACAAAATTTAGCATCACAAATTAAATGATTAGCATGTTGAAGTAAAAACAATGCTTCGACAAATCAAGATCTGATAACTAAACTGTCCAACCAAAAAGTTGAAACAGCAGCATCATTAGCCATATAAATGGCAGGTTAAAAAAATATGGCCAATATGTAAATATGCTTCTCTTAATATAGGAAACAAATTTCCTATCTAAAGGATCCTTAAAAGAAGAAATATCTTCTATAGGATAGAAGTACGTTCGGCAAGAGAAGAAATATCCCCACCTTAAGGGACTTTTACCTAAAAACACTAAATTAGCTATAGATAAAGGATATAGCTTTTTAAACCTAGAAAAAATTAAAGAAGCACTAAGTTTAGATTCCTTACTAAACATATGATAGATAGCATCTGGAATAAGAAAAACTTCAAGAGTTACCTCAGAAGCTTAAAAAAACAGAATTCAAACAATTTCTATTCTTGTTATCAAGAGGACTAGATTCCTCAATACTCAAAGTAAACAATAATTTGTTAATCAAGAATGAATACATTCAATTGAAAGTTTGATTTATCACAATCAGTCTCTGAAATAGGATCCTCTGAGTCAGAGAAAACCACATCAGAAGAAATACTACAGTATGCTGTCAATCAATACAAACTTCAAAGGTTTATAAAAAGTTAGGAGAGATCGCGGAATAGCAGTCATAGCCTTCTCTATATCTTTTGCAATATAATCCTTTTTATCAACAGTAATATCATGTACATTAGACTGTAAAGGTAAAACAGATGTATATGTACTATAGAAACTTTATGAGTATGAATAATAAAACATAACAAGTGCCACATATTTGAACTGAAGAAATAAAATCAGCTAAACAATATACACACATAGCTTTGGTAGCAATTGTGTACAGGCAGCATAGTTTCTACAGTAACATCAGAGGCAGGATCAGTTTGAGACACCTTGAAAAATGTAACAAAAAAAGAAAAAAAATTAACATTAAAACAAAATATCCAATTTCCACAAAATAGCAGTTTCAGGAATGGGGAAAAATGCTTATATAAAAAACAAAAGCAAATATCATAGCCCTCTGTAACAAATGAGAGAGCAAAAGAGGGAGAGACTTAATATAACAAAAAATATTGGCGCCAAAAATAACGCCAACAAAGATGATGCAAATGCTGAGAAAAAAACCTTTGTCAAAGGCTATGGGATAGGAAGTGACAGAACGATAAGGGCACTCAAAGAGGTGTAAGAGGTGTGAGAATGTCAGCTGAGTAGGATTAGTGTAATAGTGACAATATCAGCAGCACTCAGAGGTGTATGAGAATGTCAACTGAGTAAGATTAATGTAATAGTAGCAATATCAGCAGTGTTCATCATGTTAAAAAATCAGCAGTAGAAAAGATTGTTCATCATGTTTAAAAGTAACACTGATTTAATACATAGAAGCACATAAAACATATAATAAAAACAATATAAAATTCACAGTTGTGTTGAATTCATGGATCCATGATAAAACAAACAGATAAAAGGTTAAAAAGAATAATCTGATAATGAGTGGGTTGACTTGACTGGTATTCAGTACTTGCAATACTTTGCAGGGACCAATTATAAAGTGAATATCCTGAGGTGAACACAATGATTGAAATGGAATAATGATTTTAAAAAATAATAAAATGTGATAACAGATGTGATTAAAAACGTCTTCAAATAGTAAAAATGGTGAAGGAGTGAGCAAGGTGGCACAGTCAGTGCAAAAAATGCAAAAATGGAGAAAAATGTAAAAAATGATAATGATGGGAAGTGACACAATCAATGTGAAACAAATCAAAAATGAAAAAATGTAACGTTGGTGAAAAAAATGAAAATGATGGTGATGTACAACAAATGTTAGTGATGATCATAGAACAAAAAACAATTTTGTAATCCAAATAAATGAAGTCATTTGTAACAGAAAAAACCTTAGAAGTTGATGATGATCCCTAGGCGAATCCCTGATCACAATCAGCTGCTAATTCAATGTCCTAATAAGGCTGACATACTTTTCTCAAGAAATGCATTGAACTCAATATTATACCCAAGGGTTTACTAGTTAATAAAGATTGTGCATTCCCTATCTGTAAATCCAAATTTTCCACTAGATGAATGAATATAATCATAGAATATAGGGAGGAACTAATGCAAGAAACTGACCTTGAGATTAAAGAAGATGAGTAGATCTTAATGAACTTAGAAAGTTCAGGCATAGATATCTCTGATAGGAAATCTAATCTAGTCAAAAAAGTTACTAAGATCAGAGAAGATGTGATTGCTAAGAAAACCAAAAAGCTAAAAAGAGAACTAGATAAAAAAGCTATTGAAAATTGTGTCAATATAACAAATGAAGCAACAGATCCTAAAAATGATGAGAATTGTGGGGGGGGGGTAAATATTAGAGATAAGGGATCCTGATAGCATGCCTGAAGATAAGCCACAAGGTATAAATCAGAATACACATCACACCGCTTTTAATAAATACACATTTCAACACACAAAATCTTATTTGCATAGACCACAAGGAGATAGGGCATACATGCAATATAGCCCAGTTAATCACCATTGTGATAGTGTTGATCACTTTCAAGATAAGTACAATCATAGAAGGGATGATAGAGATCACTGGGAGTCAAGGAACTATAGACAAGAACCCTATCACCGATATCACAACACCACCTACAGACCATGGGAAATGGCTACCCATCAAAGGCACCACATGAATAACTATAGAGATAGAGGTGACTATACTCAGGATTATTATCCTCATGGAAACTTTAGAAGACGGGCTCAAAGACATCAATATAGAGAACAGAAAGATAATTATTATCAAACTCCAAGACAGAGGAACACAAATTATCATCCAAGAGACACCACTGATACAATACAGTGGAAATATACAGCACACAGAGGTTATGGAACAAGACATCATGAACCATATGATAATACCAGATTAAAGAGGTTGGATATAAATGCCAAAAGTAAAGAACAATCAAACGGAGAGAAAACGGATGCCTATAATGAGCCAGGCACCTCTGTCAACCAGATTGCCTCATCCTCACATTTTTTTAAAATGAATCAACCGGCAGTGAAGGACAAAGTAACACACTAACTGAAGAACGAAGAGAGACATTAAAGAAGACCAGAGGCATACCTGGTGGTATCAGGCTAAATAAAAATAAGAATAAAACCAAAATTGATAATAAAGATCAAACAAAGGAGGAGACCAACATTAAAGACCTCATCCAGATACCTACATCATCTAATTCTGATAACAAGATTAATAAAGATGGTATTTTTAATCTTAGCTCATATGAAATCAAAGAAGAGGAGAGAGAATTATTAAAATATGGTCTCCCTTTTGCTCTGGCAAGAAGTCTAGATAAATTTCAATCATTTATCAACACCAAAGACTTCATAAGGAAACTAACCCTAAAAAGGTATTTCCTAAAATCCCCCTTGGAATTAATGGCACCTAAAAGCTATACTACAGCAGATGCTCAAAATACTTATATCCATACGAATCTTAAACCAAAGTCTAGGTTCTACCCGACCTTCGCTAAAGGTAATGCTATTGAAGCATTTGAGACAATGGTTACTAAGGAGATCAGAAACATTAATCAAAATGGATTGAAAAGGATAAAAACATAATTTATGCTTACCTGATAAATTTATTTCTCTTGTGGTGTATCCAGTCCACGGATCATCCATTACTTGTGGGATATTCTCCTTCCCAAAAGGAAGTTGCAAGAGGATCACCCACAGCAGAGCTGCTATATAGCTCCTCCCCTAACTGCTATATCCAGTCATTCGACCGAAACTAGCCGAGAAAGGAGAAACCATAGGGTGCAGCGGTGACTGTAGTTTAAAATTTAGACCTGCCTTAAAAGGACAGGGCGGGCCGTGGACTGGGAACACCACAAGAGAAATAAATTTATCAGGTAAATATAAATTATGTTTTCTCTTGTTAGGTGTATCCAGTCCACGGATCATCCATTACTTGTGGGATACCAATACGAAAGCTAAAGTACACGGATGAAGGGAGGGACAAGGCAGGTACTTAAACGGAAGGGACCACTGCCTGTGGAACCTTTCTCCCAAAAATAGCCTCCGAAGAAGCAAAAGTATCAAATTTGTAACATTTTGAAAAGGTATGAAGCGAAGACCAAGTCGCCGCTTTGCAAATCTGTTCAACAGAAGCCTCATTTTTAAAGGCCCAGGTGGAAGCCACAGCTCTAGTAGAATGAGCTGTAATCCTTTCAGGGGGCTGCTGTCCAGCAGTCTCATAGGCTAAGCGTATTACGCTCCGAAGCCAAAAAGAAAGAGGTTGCCGAAGCCTTTTGACCTCTCCTCTGTCCAGAGTAAACAACAAACAGGGAAGATGTTTGACGAAAATCTTTAGTCGCTTGTAAGTAAAACTTTAAAGCACGGACTACGTCCAAATTATGTAAAAGACGTTCCTTCTTTGAAGAAGGATTAGGACACAATGATGGAACAACAATCTCTTGATTGATATTCTTGTTGGAAACTACCTTAGGTAAAAACCCAGGTTTTGTACGCAGAACTACTTTATCTGTATGGAAAATCAGATAAGGAGAATCACATTGTAAAGCTGATAACTCAGAGACTCTACGAGCCGAGGAAATAGCCATCAAAAACAGAACTTTCCAAGATAAAAGTTTGATATCAATGGAATGAAGGGGTTCAAACGGAACTCCTTGAAGAACCTTAAGAACCAAGTTTAAGCTCCATGGAGGAGCAACAGGTTTAAACACAGGCTTAATTCTAACCAAAGCCTGACAAAATGCCTGGACGTCTGGAACCTCTGCCAGACGCTTGTGCAAAAGGATAGACAGAGCAGAAATCTGTCCCTTTAAAGAACTAGCTGATAATCCTTTATCCAAACCCTCTTGGAGAAAGGACAATATCCTAGGAATCCTAACCTTACTCCATGAGTAATTCTTGGATTCACACCAATGAAGATATTTGCGCCATATCTTATGGTAGATTTTCCTGGTTACAGGCTTTCGTGCCTGTATTAAGGTATCAATGACTGACTCGGAGAAGCCACGCCTTGATAAAATCAAGCGTTCAATCTCCAGGCAGTCAGTCTCAGAGAAATTAGATTTGGATGATTGAAAGGACCTTGTAGTAGGTGGTCTTGTCTCAGAGGCAGAGGCCAAGGTGGAAAGGATGACATGTCCACCAGGTCTGCATACCAGGTCCTGCGTGGCCACGCAGGCGCGATCAAGATCACCGATGCTCTCTCCTGTTTGATTTTGGCAATAAGTCGAGGGAGCAGAGGAAACGGTGGAAACACATAAGCCAGGTTGAAGAACCACGGTGCTGCTAGAGCATCTATCAGCGTCGCTTCTGGGTCCCTGGACCTGGATCCGTAACAAGGAAGCTTGGCGTTCTGGCGAGACGCCATGAGATCCAATTCTGATGTACCCCAACGATGAACCAATTGAGCAAACACCTCCGGATGGAGTTCCCACTCTCCCGGATGAAAAGTCTGACGACTTAGAAAATCCGCCTCCCAGATCTCTACACCTGGGATATGGATCGCTGATAGATGGCAAGAGTAAGTCTCTGCCCAGCGAATTATCTTGGAGACTTCTAACATCGCCAGGGAGCTACTGGTCCCTCCTTGATGGTTGATGTAAGCCACAGTCGTGATGTTGTCCGACTGAAATCTGATGAACCTCAGGGTTGCTAACTGAGGCCAAGCTAGAAGAGCATTGAATATTGCTCTTAACTCCAGAATATTTATTGGGAGGAGTTTCTCCTCCTGAGTCCACGATCCCTGAGCCTTCAGGGAATTCCAGACTGCACCCCAACCTAGAAGGCTGGCATCTGTTGTTACAATTGTCCAATCTGGCCTGCGAAAGGTCATACCTTTGGACATATGGACCCGAGATAGCCACCAGAGAAGAGAATCTCTGGTCTCTTGATCCAGATTTAGCAGAGGGGACAAATCTGTGTAATCCCCATTCCACTGACTGAGCATGCATAATTGCAGCGGTCTGAGATGAAGGCGCGCTAATGGCACTATGTCCATCGCCGCTACCATTAAGCCGATCACTTCCATGCACTGAGCCACCGAAGGGCGCGGAATGAAGTGAAGAACACGGCAGGAATTTAGAAGCTTTGATAACCTGGACTCAGTCAGGTAAATTTTAATTTCTACAGAATCTATCAGAGTTCCTAGGAAGGAAACCCTTGTGAGGGGTGATAGAGAACTCTTTCCCTCGTTCACTTTCCACCCATGCGACCTCAGAAATGCCAACACTATGTCCGTATGAGATTTGGCAATTTGGAAGTTTGACGCCTGTATCAGGATGTCGTCTAGATAAGGGGCCACTGCTATGCCCCGTGGTCTTAGGACCGCCAGAAGAGACCCCAGAACCTTTGTAAAAATTCTTGGGGCTGTAGCTAACCCGAAGGGAAGAGCCACAAACTGGTAATGCCTGTCTAGAAAGGCAAACCTTAGGAACGGTGAATCGGTATGTGAAGGTAAGCATCCTTCAAATCCACTGTGCTCATGTACTGACCCTCCTGGATCATAGGTAGGATTGTCCGAATAGTTTCCAGTTTGAACGATGGAACTCTGAGGAATTTGTTTAAGATCTTTAGATCCAAAATTGGTCTGAAGGCTCCCTCTTTTTTGGGAACCACAAACAGATTTGAATAAAATCCCTGTCCTTGTTCCATCTGTGGAACTGGATGGATCACTCCCATTATTAGGAGGTCTTGCACACAGCGTAAGAATGCCTCTTTCTTTATCTGGTTTACAGATAATCTCGAAAGGTGAAATCTCCCTTGTGGGGGGGGGAAGCTTTGAAGTCCAGAAGATATCCCTGAGATATGATCTCCAACGCCCAGGGATCCTGAACATCTCTTGCCCACGCCTGGGCGAAGAGAGAAAGTCTGCCCCCTACTAGATCCGTTGCCGGATAGGGGGCCGTTCCTTCATGCTGTCTTAGAGGCAGCAGCAGGCTTTCTAGCCTGCTTGCCTTTGCTCCAGGCCTGGTTAGATTTCCAGGCCGGCTTGGATTGCGCAAAAGTTCCTATAAATACACCCCTCACCACACCCACAAATCAGTTTAACGAATAGCCAAGAAGTGGGGTGATAAGAAAAAAAGTGCGAAAGCATAAAAAATAAGGAATTGGAATAATTGTGCTTTATACAAAAAAATCATAACCACCACAAAAAGGGTGGGCCTCATGGACTCTTGCTAATATGAAAGAAATGAATTTATCAGGTAAGTTCTTACATAAATTATGTTTTCTTTCATGTAATTAGCAAGAGTCCATGAGCTAGTGACGTATGGGATAATGACTACCCAAGATGTGGATCTTTCCACGCAAGAGTCACTAGAGAGGGAGGGATAAAATAAAGACAGCCAATTCCTGCTGAAAATAATCCACACCCAAAATAAAGTTTAATGAAAACATAAGCAGAAGATTCAAACTGAAACCGCTGCCTGAAGTACTTTTCTACCAAAAACTGCTTCAGAAGAAGAAAACACATCAAAATGGTAGAATTTAGTAAAAGTATGCAAAGAGGACCAAGTTGCTGCTTTGCAAATCTGATCAACCGAAGCTTCATTCCTAAACGCCCAGGAAGTAGAAACTGACCTAGTAGAATGAGCTGTAATCCTTTGAGGCGGAGTTTTACCCGACTCAACATAGGCATGATGAATTAAAGATTTCAACCAAGATGCCAAAGAAATGGCAGAGGCCTTCTGACCTTTCCTAGAACCGGAAAAGATAACAAATACACTAGAAGTCTTTCGGAAATTCTTAGTAGCTTCAACATAATATTTCAAAGCTCTTAGGACATAATGAAGGAACCCCAATTTCTCTACTAATGTTGTTAGAATTCACAACCTTAGGTAAAAATTTAAAAGAAGTTCGCAACACCGCCTTATCCTGATGAAAAATCAGAAAAGGAGACTCACAAGAAAGAGCAGATAATTCAGAAACTCTTCTAGCAGAAGAGATGGCTAAAAGAAACAAAACTTTCCAAGAAAGAAATTTAATGTCCAACGAATGCATAGGTTCAAACGGAGGAGCTTGAAGAGCCCCCAGAACCAAATTCAAACTCCAAGGAGGAGAAATTGACTTAATGACAGGTTTTATACGAACCAAAGCTTGTACAAAACAATGAATATCAGGAAGATTAGCAATCTTTCTGTGAAAAAGAACAGAAAGAGCAGAGATTTGTCCTTTCAAGGAACTTGCGGACAAACCCTTATCTAAAACATCCTGAAGAAACTGTAAAATTCTCGGTATTCTAAAAGAATGCCAAGAAAAATGATGAGAAAGACACCAAGAAATATAAGTCTTCCAGACTCTATAATATATCTCTCTAGATACAGATTTACGAGCCTGTAACATAGTATTAATCACAGAGTCAGAGAAACCTCTTTGACCAAGAATCAAGCGTTCAATCTCCATACCTTTAAATTTAAGGATTTGAGATCCTGATGGAAAAAAGGACCTTGCGACAGAAGGTCTGGTCTTAACGGAAGAGTCCACGGTTGGCAAGAGGCCATTCGGACAAGATCCGCATACCAAAACCTGTGAGGCCATGCCGGAGCTACCAGCAGAACAAACGAGCATTCCTTCAGAATCTTGGAGATTACTCTTGGAAGAAGAACTAGAGGCGGAAAGATATAGGCAGGATGATACTTCCAAGGAAGTGATAATGCATCCACTGCCTCCGCCTGAGGATCCCGGGATCTGGACAGATACCTGGGAATTTTCTTGTTTAGATGAGACGCCATCAGATCTATTTCTGGAAGTTCCCACATTTGAACAATCTGAAGAAATACCTCTGGGTGAAGAGACCATTCGCCCGGATGTAACGTTTGGCGACTGAGATAATCCGCTTCCCAATTGTCTATACCTGGGATATGAACCGCAGAGATTAGACAGGAGCTGGATTCCGCCCAAACCAGAATTCGAGATACTTCTTTCATAGCCAGAGGACTGTGAGTCCCTCCTTGATGATTGATGTATGCCACAGTTGTGACATTGTCTGTCTGAAAACAAATGAACGATTCTCTCTTCAGAAGAGATCAAGACTGAAGAGCTCTGAAAATTGCACGGAGTTCCAAAATATTGATCGGTAATCTCACCTCCTGAGATTCCCAAACTCCTTGTGCCGTCAGAGATCCCCACACAGCTCCCCAACCTGTAAGACTTGCATCTGTTGAAATTACAGTCCAGGTGGGAAGAACAAAAGAAGCCCCCTGAATTAAACGATGGTGATCTGTCCACCACGTCAGAGAGTGTCGTACAATCGGTTTTAAAGATATTAATTGAGATATCTTTGTGTAATCCCTGCACCATTGATTCAGCATACAGAGCTGAAGAGGTCGCATGTGAAAACGAGCAAAGGGGATCGCGTTCGATGCAGCAGTCATAAGACCTAGAATTTCCATGCATAAGGCTACCGAAGGGAATGATTGTGACTGAAGGTTTCGACAAGCTGAAATCAATTTTAGACGTCTCTTGTCTGTCAAAGACAGAGTCATGGACACTGAATCTATCTGGAAACCCAGAAAGGTTACCCTTGTCTGAGGAATCAACGAACTTTTTAGTGAATTGATCCTCCAACCATGATCTTGAAGAAACAACACAAGTCGATTCGTATGAGATTCTGCTAAATGTAAAGACTGAGCAAGTACCAAGATATCGTCCAAATAAGGAAATACCACAATACCCTGTTCTCTGATTACAGACAGAAGGGCACCGAGAACCTTTGTAAAAATTCTTGGAGCTGTAGCTAGGCCAAACGGCAGAGCCACAAACTGGTAATGCTTGTCCAGGAAAGAGAATCTCAGGAACTGATAGTGATCTGGATGAATCGGAATATGCAGATATGCATCCTGTAAATCTATCGTGGACATATAATGCCCTTGCTGAACAAAAGGCAAGATAGTCCTTACAGTTACCATTTTGAATGTTGGTATCCTTACATAACGATTCAATATTTTTAGATCCAGAACTGGTCTGAAGGAATTCTCCTTCTTTGGTACAATGAAGAGATTCGAATAAAACCCCAGCCCCTGTTCCAGAACTGGAACTGGCATAATTACTCCAGCCAACTCTAGATCTGAAACACATTTCAGAAATGCTTGAGCTTTCACTGGATTTACTGGGACACGGGAAAGAAAAAATCTCTTTGCAGGAGGTCTTATCTTGAAACCAATTCTGTACCCTTCTGAAACGATGTTCTGAATCCAAAGATTGTGAACAGAATTGATCCAAATTTCTTTGAAAAAACGTAACCTGCCCCCTACCAGCTGAGCTGGAATGAGGGCCGCACCTTCATGTGGACTTAGAAGCTGGCTTTGCTTTTCTAGAAGGCTTGGATTTATTCCAGACTGGAGATGGTTTCCAAACTGAAACTGCTCCTGAGGAAGAAGGATCAGGCTTTTGTTCTTTGTTGAAACGAAAGGAACGAAAACGATTAGCAGCCCTGTTTTTACCCTTAGATTTTTTATCCTGTGGTGAAAAAGTTCCCTTCCCACCAGTAACAGTTGAGATAATAGAATCCAACTGAGAACCAAATAATTTGTTACCCTGGAAAGAAAGGGAAAGTAGAGTTGATTTAGAAGACATATCAGCATTCCAAGTTTTAAGCCATAAAGCTCTTCTAGCTAAAATAGCTAGAGACATAAACCTGACATCAACTCTGATAATATCAAAAATGGCATCACAGATAAAATTATTAGCATGTTGAAGAAGAATAATAATATTATGAGAATCATGATCTGTTACTTGTTGCGCTAAAGTTTCCAACCAAAAAGTTGAAGCTGCAGCAACATCAGCCAACTATATAGCAGGTCTAAGAAGATTACCTGAACACAGATAAGCTTTTCTTAGAAAGGATTCAATTTTCCTATCTAAAGGATCCTTAAACGAAGTACCATCTGACGTAGGAATAGTAGTACGTTTAGCAAGGGTAGAAATAGCCCCATCAACTTTAGGGATTTTGTCCCAAAATTCTAATCTGTCAGATGGCACAGGATATAATTGCTTAAAACGTTTCGAAGGAGTAAATGAATTGCCCAAATTATTCCACTCTCTGGAAATTACTTCAGAAATAGCACCAGGAACAGGAAAAACTTCTGGAATAACCACAGGAGATTTAAAGACCTTATCTAAACGTTTAGATTTAGTATCAAGAGGACCAGAATCCTCAATTTCTAAAGCAATTAGTACTTCTTTAAGTAAAGAACGAATAAATTCCATTTTAAATAAATATGAAGATTTATCAGCATCAACCTCTGAGACAGAATCCTCTGAACCAGAAGAGTCATTAGAATCAGAATGATGATGTTCATTTAAAAATTCATCTGTATAAAGAGAAGTTTTAAAAGATTTTTTATGTTTACTAGAAGGAGGAATAACAGACATAGCCTTCTTGATGGATTCAGAAACAAAATCTCTTATGTTATCAGGAACACTCTGAACATTAGATGTTGATGGAACTGCAACAGGTAATGGTACTTTACTAAAGGAAATATTATCTGCATTAACAAGTTTGTCATGAAAATTAATACAAACAGCTGGAGGAACAGCTACCAAAAGTTTACAGCAGATACACTTAGCTTTGGTAGTTCCAGCACCAGACAGCGATTTTCCTGAAGTATCTTCTGACTCAGATGCAACGTGAGACATCTTGCAATATGTAAGAGAAAAAACAACATATAAAGCAAAATTGATCAAATTCCTTAAATGACAGTTTCAGGAATGGGAAAAAATGCCAAGGAACAAGCTTCTAGCAACCAGAAGCAATGAAAAATGAGACTTAAATAATGTGGAGACAAAAGCGACGCCAATATTTTTTTAGCGCCAAATAAGACGCCCACATTATTTGGCGCCTAAATGCTTTTGGCGCCAAAAATGACGCCACATCCGGAACGCCGACATTTTTGGCGCAAAAGAACGTAAAAAAATGACGCAACTTCCGGCGACACGTATGACGCCGGAAACAGAAAAGATTTTTTTTTATGCGCCAAAAAAGTCAGCGCCAAGAATGACGCAATAAAATGAAGCATTTTCAGCCCCCGCGAGCCTAACAGCCCACAGGGAAGAAAAATGATTGATTCAAATGCATTATCCCAAATATGAAACTGACTGTCTGAAAATAAGGAATGTTGAACATCCTGAGTCAAGGCAAATAAATGTTTGAATACATATATTTAGAACTTTATTAAAAAAGTGCCCAACCATAGCTTAGAGTGTCACAGAAAATAAGACTTACTTACCCCAGGACACTCATCTACATGTTTGTAGAAAGCCAAACCAGTACTGAAACGAAAATCAGCAGAGGTAATGGTATATATATATATATATATATATATATAAGAGTATATCGTCGATCTGAAAAGGGAGGTAAGAGATGAATCTCTACGACCGATAACAGAGAACCTATGAAATAGACCCCGTAGAAGGAGATCATTGAATTCAAACAGGCAATACTCTCCTCACATCCCTCTGACATTCACTGCACGCTGAGAGGAAAACCGGGCTCCAACCTGCTGTGGAGCGCATATCAACGTAGAATCTAGCACAAACTTACTTCACCACCTCCATAGGAGGCAAAGTTTGTAAAACTGATTTGTGGGTGTGGTGAGGGGTGTATTTATAGGCATTTTGAGGTTTGGGAAACTTTGCCCCTCCTGGTAGGAATGTATATCCCATACGTCACTAGCTCATGGACTCTTGCTAATTACATGAAAGAAAGGTTACCCTTGTCTGAGGAATCAATGAACTTTTCGGTAAATTGATCCTCCAACCATGATCTTGAAGAAACAACACAAGTCGATTCGTATGAGATTCTGCTAAATGTGAAGACTGAGCAAGTACCAAGATATCGTCCAAATAAGGAAATACCACAATACCCTGTTCTCTGATTACAGACAGAAGGGCACCGAGAACCTTTGTAAAAATTCTTGGAGCTGTTGCTAGGCCAAACGGCAGAGCCACAAACTGGTAATGCTTGTCTAGGAAAGAGAATCTCAGAAACTGATAGTGATCTGGATGAATCGGAATATGCAAATATGCATCCTGTAAATCTATTGTGGACATATAATGCCCTTGCTGAACAAAAGGCAGGATAGTCCTTATAGTTACCATTTTGAATGTTGGTATCCTTACATAACGATTTAATATTTTTAGATCCAGAACTGGTCTGAAGGAATTCTCCTTCTTTGGTACAATGAAGAGATTTGAATAAAACCCCAGCCCCTGTTCCAGAACTGGAACTGGCATAATTACTCCAGCCAACTCTAGATCTGAAACACATTTCAGAAATGCTTGAGCCTTCGCTGGATTTACTGGGACACAGGAAAGAAAAAATCTCTTTGCAGGAGGCCTTATCTTGAAGCCAATTCTGTACCCTTCTGAAACAATGTTTTGAATCCAAAGATTGTGAATTGAATTGATCCAAATTTCTTTGAAAATTCGTAATCTGCCCCCTACCAGCTGAGCTGGAATGAGGGCCGCACCTTCATGTGGACTTGAGAGCAGGCTTTGGTTTTCTAAAAGGCTTGGATTTATTCCAGACTGGAGATGGTTTCCAAACTGATACCGCTCCTGAGGATGAAGGATCAGGCTTTTGTTCCTTATTGTGACGAAAGGAACGAAAACGATTATTCGATCTAAATTTACCTTTAGATTTTTTATCCTGTGGTAAAAAAGTTCCTTTCCCTCCAGTAACAGTTGAGATAATAGAATCCAACTGAGAACAGAATAATTTATTACCCTGGAAAGAAAAGGAAAGCAAAGTTGACTTAGAAGACATATCAGCATTCCAAGTTTTAAGCCATAAAGCTCTTCTAGCTAAAATAGCTAGAGACATATACCTGACATCAACCCTAATGATATCAAAGATAGCATCACAAATAAAATTATTAGCATGTTGAAGAAGATTAACAATGCTATGAGAATTATAATCTGTTACTTGTTGCGCTAAAGCTTCTAACCAAAAAGTTGAAGCTGCAGCAACATCCGCTAAAGATATAGCAGGTCTAAGAAGATTACCTGAACATAAGTAAGCTTTTCTTAGAAAGGATTCAATCTTCCTATCTAAAGGATCCTTAAAGGAAGTACTATCTGCCGTAGGAATAGTAGTACGTTTAGCAAGAGTAGAGACAGCCCCATCAACTTTAGGGATTTTGTCCCAAAATTCTAATCTGTCAGATGGCACAGGATATAATTGCTTAAAACGTTTAGAAGGAGTAAATGAATTACCCAAATTATTCCATTCCCTGGAGATTACTTCAAAAATAGCATCAGGGACAGGAAAAACTTCTGGAATAACTACAGGAGATTTAAAAACCTTGTTTAAACGTTTAGATTTACTATCAAGAGGACCAGAATCCTCTATTTCTAATGCAATTAAGACTTCTTTAAGTAAAGAACGAATAAATTCCATTTTGAATAAATATGAAGATTTATCAGCATCAACCTCTGAGACAGAATCCTCTGAACCAGAGGAACCATTATCAGAATCAGAATGATGATGTTCATTTAAAAATTCATCTGAAAAATGAGAAGTTTTAAAAGACCTTTTTACGTTTACTAGAAGGAGGAATAACAGACATAGCCTTCTTAATGGATTTAGAAACAAAATCTCTTATGTTAACAGGAACACTGTGAGTATTAGATGTTGATGGAACAGCAACAGGTAATGTAACATTACTAAAGGAAATATTATCTGCATTAACAAGTTTGTCATGACATTCATTACAAACAACAGCTGGAGGAATAGATACCACAAGTTTACAGCAGATACACTTAACTTTGGTAGATCCAGCACCAGGCAGCGGTTTTCCAGAAGTATCTTCTGACTCAGTGTCAATCTGGGACATCTTGCAATATGTAATAGAAAAAACAACATATAAAGCAAAATTGATCAAATTCCTTAAAAGACAGTTTCAGGAATGGGAAAAAATGCCAGAGAACAAGCTTCTAGCAACCAGAAGCAATAAATAATGAGACTTAAATAATGTGGAGACAATAGTGACGCCCATATTTTTTAGCGCCAAAAAAGACGCCCACATTATTTGGCGCCTAAATGCTTTTGGCGCCAAAAATGATGCCGTATCCGGAACGCCGACACTTTTGGCGCAAAAAAACGTCAAAAAATGACGCAACTTCCGGCAACACGTATGACGCCGGAAACAGAAAACGTTTTTTGCGCCAAAAAAGTCAGCGCCAAAAATGACGCAATAAAATGAAGCATTTTCAGCCCCCGCGAGCCTAATAGCCCACAGGGAAAAAAAAAAAGTCAAATTTTAAGGTAAGAAAAAATTGATTTATTCATATGCATTATCCCAAATATGAAACTGACTGTCTGAAATAAGGAACGTTGAACATCCTAAGTCAAGGCAAATAAATGTTTGAATACATATATTTAGAACTTTATATAAAAGTGCCCAAACATAGCTTAGAGTGTCACAGAAAATAAGACTTACCCCAGGACACTCATCTACATGTAGTAGAAAGCCAAACCAGTACTGAAACGAGAATCAGTAGAGGTAATGGTATATATAAGAGTATATCGTCGATCTGAAAAGAGAGGTAAGAGATGAATCTCTACGACCGATAACAGAGAACCTATGAAATAGACCCCGTAGAAGGAGATCATTGAATTCAAATAGGCAATACTCTCCTCACATTCCTCTGACATTCACTGCACGCTGAGAGGAAAACCGGGCTCCAACCTGCTGCGGAGCGCATATCAACGTAGAATCTAGCACAAACTTACTTCACCACCTCCATAGGAGGCAAAGTTTGTAAAACTGATTTGTGGGTGTGGTGAGGGGTGTATTTATAGGCATTTTGAGGTTTGGGAAACTTTGCCCCTCCTGGTAGGAATGTATATCCCATACGTCACTAGCTCATGGACTCTTGCTAATTACATGAAAGAAATTAGACTGTTTGGCCCTTGATTTGGCCCTGTCCTGAGGAAGGGTATGACCCTTACCTCCAGTAATGTCAGCAATAATTTCCTTCAAACCAGGCCCGAATAGGGTCTGCCGCTTGAAGGGAATGTTAAGTAATTTAGACTTTGAAGTCACGTCAGCTGACCAAGATTTAAGCCATAGTGCCCTACGCGCCTGGATGGCGAATCCAGAATTCTTAGCCGTTAGTTTAGTCAAATGAACAATGGCATCAGAAACAAAAGAATTAGCTAGCTTAAGTGTTCTAAGCTTGTCAAGTATTTCAGTCAATGGAGTAGCTGTCTGAAAGGCCTCTTCCAGAGACTCAAACCAGAACGCTGCAGCAGCAGTGACAGGAGCAATGCATGCAAGGGGCTGCAGGATAAAACCTTGTTGAATAATGTTGTTCTTAAGGTAACCTAATTTTTTATCCATTGGATCTGAAAAAGCACAACTGTCCTCGACAGGGATAGTGGTACGCTTTGCTAAAGTAGAAACTGCTCCCTCCACCTTAGGGACCGTCTGCCATAAGTCCCGTGTGGTGGCGTCTATTGGAAACATTTTTCTAAAAATAGGAGGGGGGGGAAACGGCACACCGGGTCTCTCCCACTCCTTAGTAATAATTTCTGTAAACCTTTTAGGTATTGGAAAAACGTCAGTACACACCGGCACCGCATAGTATTTATCCAGTCTACACAATTTCTCTGGCACTGCAATTGTGTCACAGTCATTCAGAGCAGCTAAAACCTCTCCAAGCAACACCCGAAGGTTCTCAAGCTTAAATTTAAAAGTAGACATATCTGAATCAGGTTTCCCCGAGTCAGAGACGTCACCCACAGACTGAAGCTCTTCCTCAGCTTCTGCATATTGTGACGCAGTATCAGACATGGGCCTTAAAACATCTGCACGCTCTGTATTATGTCTAACCCCAGAGCTATCGCGCTTTCCTCTGAATTCAGGCAGTCTGGCAAATACCGCTGACAGGGTATTATCCATGATTGCCGCCATGTCCTGCAAAGTAATCGCTATGGGCGTCTTTGATGTACTTGGCGCCATTTTAGCGTGAGTCCCTTGAGCGGGAGTCAAAGGGTCCGACACGTGGGGAGAGTTAGTCGGCATAACTCCCCCCTCGTCAGAATCCTCTGGTGATAATTCTTTTAAAGATAACAGCTGATCTTTATTGTTTAAAGTGAAATCAATACATTTAGTACACATTCTCCTATGGGGTTCCACCATGGCTTTTAAACATAATGAACAAGGAGTTTCCTCTATGTCAGACATGTTTATACAGACTAGCAATGAGACTAGCAAGCTTGGAAAACACTTTAAATCAAGTTAACAAGCAATATAAAAAAACGTTACTGTGCCTTTAAGAGAAACAAATTTTGCCAAAATTTGAAATAACAGTGAAAAAAGGCAGTTAAACTAACGAAATTTTTACAGTGTATGTAACAAGTTAGCAGAGCATTGCACCCACTTGCAAATGGATGATTAACCCCTTAATACAAAAAAACAGATTAACAAAACGAAAAATATGTTTTTTAAACAGTCATAACAACTGCCACAGCTCCTACTTTTGAAGCCTTTTGAGCCCTTCAGAGATGTCCTATAGCATGCAGGGGACTGCTGAGGGAAGCTGAATGTCACAGTTTGTAATTTTAACTGCACCAACTGTAACTTTTATACTATAACAGTGGAAAGCCTCAGGAAACCGTTTCTAGGCAAAAATAAAGCCAGCCATGTGGAAAAAACTAGGCCCAATAAGTTTTATCACCAAAGCATATATAAAAACGATTAAACATGCCAGCAAACGTTTTATATTGCACATTAATCAGAGTATATACCTCTGATAGCAAGCCTGATACTAGTCGCTATTAAATCACTGTATTTAGGCTTTAACTTACATTAATCCGGTATCAGCAGCATTTTCTAGCAAATTCCATCCCTAGAAAAACTTAACTGCACATACCTTATTGCAGGATACCCTGCACGCCATTCTCCCTCTGAAGTTACCTCACTCCTCAGACATATGTGAGAATAGCAGTGGATCTTAGTTACTTCTGCTAAGATCATAGAAAAATGCAGGCAGATTCTTCTTCTAAATGCTGCCTGAGAAAAAAATAGTACACTCCGGTACCATTTAAAAACAAACTTTTGATTGAAGAAAAAACTAACTATATTTTACCACTTTCCTCTTACTACCTCCAGCTATGATGAGAGCTTGCAAGAGAATGACTGGATATGGCAGTTAGGGGAGGAGCTATATAGCAGCTCTGCTGTGGGTGATCCTCTTGCAACTTTCTGTTGGGAAGGAGAATATCCCACAAGTAATGGATGATCCGTGGACTGGATACACCTAACAAGAGAAACTAAATTTATCTAAGCAGCATATGGAAACTATTAAAAAAACTTGAAGCAAATAATCACCTCACTATAAAACCAGCTGACAAAGGGAGAACTATAACGCAGAAAATAATCATCTACTAAGTGACCAGACAACATATTTGAAGCTTCGGAATAACCCTGTAGAACACTTCCAAAAAGAACTCGGAGAACTGCTAGAAGGAGCCAAAACATCAGGTATACTAGATGACAAGGAGTATAGATACTTGGATATACAACACCCTATAACACCAATACTGCATCATTTGCCAAAGATACATAAAACCCTCCAAGATCCTCCAGGTCGACCAATAATCTCCGGGATAGGATCTCTTACGAGTAATCTTTCAGAATACGTTGATCAACATCTACAAAAATACGTAAAGGTTCTTTCCTCGTACCTAAGAGATTCTACTCAGATCCTAAACATTCTAGACAACATCCCATAGGAGAAAGGTTATATTATGGCGACATGTGATGTAGCTGCTTTATACACAAGCATACCACATAAGGAGGGTCGTGAAGCAATAAAATCATTTTTGAATAAGGATCCATCAATGCCGAAAGATCAAGCTAAATTTATATTGGATAGCATCCAATATATCTTGAAACATAACTACTTCTGCAATGAGGGGACATACTACCAACAAATTTGCGGTAAAGCCATGGGGACCAGGTTCGCGCTCAGCTATGCTAACTTGTACATGGGAAGATGGGAGAGCATCTTTTGTGATTCATGTCCAGCGAGCGCGGACCTGGTCCTATACCGCAGATATATTGACGATATACTGATTATATGGAAGGGCATGGCCCAGGATCTCATTTATACAATAGAAATCATGAATCAAAACATCTTCAATTTAAAGTTTACTCATACATGGAGTCGACAAGAAGTCATCTTTTTAGACCTGAAAATAGAAGTCATGAATGGCAAATGGGAAACATCAACACATTTTAAACCAGTCGATAGTAACAACTACATCCATTATTTAAGTTGCCATCATGAAAAATGGAAAAATAATATTGCAAAAGGCCAATTCCTAAGGGTCCGAAAAAATTGCTCAAACATCACTAAATGGGAAGAACAAGCCAACCGACTAAAAGAAAAATATGTGGAATGGGGCTATAAAGAGGAATACCTGGATCTTAAGATGGAGGAAGTACGACAGGTGGAGAGAAAAGAGCTAACTAAATACAAAGATCGTAAAAAAAACAGAAACAGAAGAAATACTAAATATTCCCATGATTACGGAGTATAGCAGTAATCGGTATATCATAGAAAAAATCTTTAAGAAACATTGGTCCCTGTTGAAAGATGATGACATTATTGGAGATAAACTCCCTAACCAACCTAAATTTGTCTACAGAAAAACGGGAAATCTGAAAAACAGATTGGCACCAAGTTTGCAACGGAAGAAAAAAACCAGGAATACATGATATACATGGGAAATTAATTAAGGGCTTTTATCCATGTCCCACCTGTAAAGCATGCAAAAGAGGTAGCAAGACCAAGAAATTCCAATCACACCAGACTGGGGAAGAATATGCCATTACAGATCTAATAAGATGCCATGATAAAGGAATCATCTACCTCATAGAATGTTCATGTGGTCTCCAATATGTCGGCCAAACATCAAGAAGCCTCAAAGACAGGCTAAGAGAACACATATTGTTGATTGAAAAACTGAACATGGACACAATATTATATAAACACTTCACAACCAAACATAAAGGCAATATACAAGATATGAAATTTACTGGCATACAAAAAGTTACAAAAAACTGGAGAGGTGGTGACTTTAAGAGCCTTCTTAAAGCAGAGTCCAAATGGATCTTTTAACTAGATTTCTTACATCCAAAAGGTTTGAATAACAAAGAGGACCTTTCACACCTCCTAGATTTATGAATTTATTTCCCCCCCAGTTCTGTTGATAGATTCAGATACCCTCCACTATTCCCAACCTAACATCCTGGGATATTTCCACTCCCTCTATGTATAACCCCCACCACACTGTCCACATTGATGTTATATAGGTAGTTTTGGCTTACTATATCTTCTCATTATCTTTATTCAAACATAAGGTCTCTGTTGTCTATCATGTTACTAAGCAACACAGTTTTATTCCCTTGGTCCCTCTCCAAGGAAAGTCCTATTACCCCCCATTCATCTTTTATGGGTTTTATCTTTTGAGGTCTATGTCTGACCATTAGCTGCAACTTTCATGATTTCTATTGGCTCCCTCTGTGGTCTAACATTTCATCTTATAACTAACATCCTAGCCTCATGTCCCCTTGGGCTGCATCACTTATATACAACTACCTAATTCACTTTAGTATTTTATTACACTTATACTTGTAGGTCACACCCATGTTCATAGCTTGGGTTATTAAACTTACTCCAAGATATGCATTAGATATGTACAGGTACTTAGCATCATCATGTTCATTTTTTGGGTTAATATACCCGGACTAAGACTCTTGCTGTTATTATACTTTTTATCCTATTTCAAATCATCAGGCGTGTATTTAGACATCCATTCTAATTGTAGTTATCCTCTTGTAGTAGGACCCCCGCAAGTTCCTCATTTTGACATTTAAGGATTGACACATCCACTTGTAATTTTTTGCTATTACACCCCTCCTGCTAGTCATCATTGCTTCTGTAGTCATCCTATTGGAGCAGGATCCCTGTTATTTTTAGGATTTAGCATTTAAATATGCATTTCAGTCAGTTTATGAACTTTCGTGCTAGGAATCCATGACTTTGAGTTTTATGAAATTACAGCAGCCATAATGTTTCCATTGTCAACCTCTTTTTACCATATAGCTCTAGTACCATTATAGAGGTACACTATCCTCTCTCTTTAGTCATATGAAATCGTATAATATCTTCCTTCAATCCATTTCAGGTATTAACAGATTGACTGTATTCTAGGTCGCAAGTATTAAACTAGTTATCTGAAATCACACTATTGATTCACATTACGGCTTTACCCACATCATATATACTGCTCATTGTGTATATCTGTGTGTATATATATATATATATATATATATATATTTTTTTTTTTTTCTTGTAAATGCATCGAATAATATTCCCACTATATAGGTGGCTATATAAAACTAAGCATATATATATATATATATATATATATATATATATATATATATATATATATATATATATATATATATATATATATATATAAAAGCATTTGTCCTATCTCTACTATCTCTCCTCTATATATAAAGTAATCTATAGAAGAGATTCTTGTCACTCAAGAAAATTTGATCTAGTCATAAATGTGTATTATCATTACTTTCTGCATTTTGGTACGAATTGATGTTACAAGAAGAAATTTAGTAGAGGCAGCCATTCATTGGCTGCTGCAAGCATACACCACGATTGGCATAGCAACTTATGTTGGCAAAATATCAGCACAAAAAAAGCTGGCATATAAAGCCTCCTATTGGTTGCCTTAGTCACATGGTGTAAATAAACCATGAAAGCAGAAGGCACGTAATTACAACCCCCTGATTGGCTGATGTGCTATCCATATGACATAACCTGACATGTACGTAATTTCTTCTAGGCAACATCACCATCCGTTAGTCTAAGATGCTGGAATACATATAAAGCAATATCCACTAAGATATAAATATGGGCATTAAACGAAATTCCCTAACTATATAAGTGACAAGGTTTACAATTGTTACCACTTCAGGTATTACATTTCCGGTTTAGATCAAAGATCACAGATACGCCCACTATTATAAGGGTATTTAAAGGCACTATTAGGACTAACTTACCAGTCTTGATAAAGGCCTGTGTCATAGGGCCGAAACGCGTTGACCCACTGGTAAGAATCACTTCAAGGATATTCTTCTATGAACATATTACGCTATGTTAAAAAAAAATTTACAGGGACGTTTGACATTGAATTAGCAGCTGATCGTGATCAGGGATTTGCCTAGGGATCATCACCATCAACTTCTAAGGTTTTTTCTGTTACAATTGACTTCATTTATTTAGATTACAAAATTGTTTTTGTTCTATGATCATCACTAACATTTTTTGAACATCACCATCATTTTCATTTTTTGATCATCATCATTTTCATTTTTTTCACCAACGTTACATTTTTTCATTTTTCATTTTTGATTTGTTTCTTATTGATTGTGTCACTTCCCATCATTATCATTTTTTACATTTTTCTCCATTTTTGCATTTTTTGCACTGACTGTGCCACCTTGCTCACTCCCCTTCTTCACCATTTTTACTATTTGAAGACGTTTTTAATCACATCTGTTATCACATTTTATTATTTTTTAAAATCATTATTCCATTTCAATCATTGTGTTCACCTCAGGATATTCACTTTATAATTGGTCCCTGCAAAGTATTGCAAGTACTGAATACCAATCAAGTCAACCCACTCATCAGATTATTCTTTTTAACCTTTTATCTGTTTGTTTTATCATGGATCCATGAATTCAATACAACTGTGAATTTTATATTGTTTTTATTGTATGTTTTATGTGCTTCTATGTATTAAATCAGTGTTGTTACTTTTAAACATGAACAATCTTTTCTACTGCTGATTTTTTAACATGATGAACACTTATCCACTGCTGATATTGCTACTATTACATTAATCTTACTCAGCTGACATTCTCATACACCTCTGAGTGCTCCTGATATTGTCACTATTACACTAATCCTACTCAGCTGACATTCTCACACCTCTCTGAGTGCCCTTATCGTTCTGTCACTTCCTATCCTTAGCCTTTGGCGCTGTACACAATATTCTCATTGTCAATTAACTTTTTTGGGGGTTAGTTAGGACCACTCTTGTGCACAGCTTAGGGTTATATCTCAGGCAGCGCTTGGTTACAACCACCCCCCTTTTTTAAAAAAACCTTTGTCGCCAAGGGTAACAGGATTCGCGTTATAATCGGCGTGACTTTGCGCCTAAAAATTTTGCATCAACAAAGAAGAATGACGTGGGCACAGCTAGACCCCAATCCTTAAAATCCATAAAAGGATTAAATTCTTTAGACAATAACTTCGCACAACCTCCATTGACAGAGGCAAAGAGAATGACTGGGGGTTATGGGTAAAGCAGTTACACTTAACAGCTTTGCTGGGGTGCTCTTTGCCTCCTTCTACTGTCCAGACGTTGAATATCCCACTAGTAATTAAAATGACGTGATGGACTCTCCATGTCATGGGAAAGAAATACAAAGATTTTGTTTACCATCACTTTAAGATTAATCACACATTTCAACTGCAGCTTCTTAATCTTCCTACCTTCAAACATTTACTGTAATGGTTAACTTAAAATAGAAATAATATTAAAGGGAGTCTTACCCAATATTAAAAAGAGTCTTACCTATCATCAATACTGTTTTGGTAATATATATGAAGAAGTTTATCTTTAATCCATGAGATTTGTTTTGCAGACTCTTTTCCAGCTTCTGCCTGCAGTGCATATTTCTTGTAGATTTGTGCAAGTCCCATCATTGCTTCTTTTCTTACTCTCCACTGGATGGTGTAGAGAGAGATCAAGAGGAAAGAAAAAAGCATCATCATGAAAAGTTAAATATGAATGTTACTACAATACAGTTTAAAGAAACGCTGGAGAAATATATTAAACTTTAGAGAACAATTTACATAGGGATTCAGAAAAACAGTAAAGTTTTACTTAAAAACAAAATATCCATATTTTAAATTAAACATGCAGCATTTTCTGTAGTTTTTACTACTCAGTTCATAAAATAATTTTAAAAAAAAAGCAACCTGGAAAAGAGTTTTAATAATGTTCCCATTACCATTGCACCAAATTAATTCAGCAATTTAATTCATCTAAAGAATTTGAAAAAGGACAGTGTGAACAAAATAGAATGTATTTTTTGTGATGTTTTCAATGAGAAAAACCAACAATAATGCATTTTGCCTGTGTAAAATCAATGACACCCTAAGGGTTTAAAACCAAGGATTGACAAGTTTGTTTAAAACTCAGGATCCAGAAAATGTTGTGTGTTGCCAAATTTTCACTAGTCTCTGACAAGTAAAACACATTTTGCTTTATTTTTCTGTCAAAATGGACTAGTAAGTTTTACTTCTAAGTAACTTCACTTCCCTAAAAGTGCTATTTTTCCACCTATGTATACGGTTGCAAATACGTATATCTGTTTTTTTAGTTCACTATTTTTTTATACTGCTTACTATGATATGGATTGCTCCACTAATAATCCCTGGAACAGTCATGTTTCACTATAGGCTCTCCCACTACTTGTAAAAGAGTAGAAGATAAGCTAATTAATGCATTCATTGGTTGCTTGAGAGGTCATTCACAAGAGGCCGTTCAAAAGGGACTTACTGTTTTGCTCTATAAGTGAAAATCAATGTTTACATGTTCATCTTAGTTACTAAGTGCCTTAGTTCCTTATTTTAATTAAAGGCATGTGAAAATCAAACTTTCTTTAATAATTCAAACAGAGCATACAGTTTTAGAAAACCTTCAAAATGTACTTATATTTTCAAATCTGCTTCATTATCTTGATATCCTTTGTTGAAGGACCAGCAATGCCCTACTGGGAGCAAGCCAATGAAAAACAAAATTGATGCTTACCTGATAAATGTCTTTCTTTCTGGGCATGGAGAGTCCACGATTTCCAATTACTAGAGGGATATTAAACTCCTGGCCAGCAGGAGGCCACAAAGAGCACAAAGAGTGTCACTTCCCTTACACATAATCCCCAGTCATTCGGCCCGAAGGAAAATGGAAAAAGAAGATAACACAAGGGTATAGAAGGTGCCTGAGGTTTATACCAAAATTGCCTTCTTAAATTAAATAAGGGCAGGATCTGAACTCTCCATACCCAGAAATAAATATTTATCAGGTAAGCATAAATTCTGTTTTCTTTACTATGGCATGGAGAGTGCACAATTTCCAATTACTAGTGGGAACCAATACCCAAGCTAGAGGACACAGAATGAAAGAGAGGGAGAACAAGACAGGCGGACCTAAACAGAAGGCACCACCACTTGAAGAACTTGTCTCCCAGAGGAAGCCTCAGCCGAGGCCAAATGATCAAATTTGTAGGATTTGGAAAAAGTGTGCAATGAGGACCAAATGGCTGCCTTGCAGATTTCCTCCACAGATGTTTAATTTTTGAAAGCCCATAAAGAAGAAACAGGCCTAGTGGAATGAGCTGTAATTCTCTCAGGAGGCTATTGTTCAGCTGTCTCATAAGCTAACCTGATAACACTTCTCAACCAAAGAGAAAGAGTTACCAGTGAAAACAATTAACAGGGCAGTAGATTGCCGAAAAACAAATTATGCTTACCTGATAATTTCCTTTTCTTCTGATGGAGAGTCCACAGCTGCATTTTTTACTTTTGGGAAATAAGAACCTGGCCACCAGGAGGAGGCAAAGACAACCCAGCCAAAGGCTTAAATACTCCTCCCACTCCCCTCATCCACAAGTTATTCTAACGAGGAACAAGTAACAGTAGAAGAAATATCAGGGTGAAAGGTGCCGGAAGAATAATAAGGACGCCCCACATAAAATTATCAGGTAAGCATAATTTATGTTTTTCTTCTTAAATGGAAAGAGTCCACAGCTGCATTAGTTACTTTTGGGAAAACAATACCAAAGCTTAAGAGGATACTGAATGCCAAGACTGGAGGGTACAACAGGTGGCCCATACTGAGGGCACCAGGCCTGAACCTATACCCAAAAAAAAAAAATCCCACGTCGTCGTCCGAAGCAGAGGAATTTTTTTCAAAGGAAAAGCCCCAGTGACACTGACTCGCAGCCAGTCAAGAGCCAAATTTGAGACCACAAACGGACTCGACTGAGCCAACAGTCCACCAAGAGACTCCGTTGCCCAACCGGTCTCCCACCACTCACCCTTTACAAATGAAGGGTAAACCAGCCGAAAACCCAAAGGGAACAAAACTAAGGAGGACCGAGGAAACCAAAAAGTACCTCAATGCAAAAAAAAAAGCACCTCCAAGAGTGGGCCCAGGAATCAGAGACCCAAATGAACCCAAACAGGGAAGGAGGCCACGCCTATACCAGGCAAAACCCGGAATAATACCGGGCAAGGAGACCGAAAAGACATCTCTCCAACATCCTGCAAGCATGGAACGCAACTAAAGAGGCAAAGTCCTTCCAGTGCGTGCCCATAGAATACCAAAGTATTCGGCCATGAAAGAGCGTGTAAAAAACCAAGGCAAAATCCCAAGTTTGAGAACACAGAGGGACCTAAAACATGAATGTTCTTGTAACACACGGCTAATCCCCCTTGAGAGACTCAAGACGCTGCCCATCTTATCAACCTCTATTGAAGAAGGCTGAGTAGACCTCGCCGGGGATCAAAATTGCAACCCTCGGTTTGCTACAGTGCAGAGTAGGCACAGTGCATTAGCAGTCATCAAGAAACAGACCGCACAAAACAGCCTCCGAGAGGGGGCAAGCTCCAGGCAACCTAAGTCTCCAGACCTATTCACAGGTCCCTAAAAAGGGGAACACAAAGCCTCCATCAAGGCCCCCCAAGGAGGAGAATTACCCTCAGAACCCGAAGGAAGAGGAAACTGTCTCCTGTCAAAGGAGCAAGGAGAAAGGAAAAACATAATTTATGTAAGAACTTACCTGATAAATTCATTTCTTTCATATTAGCAAGAGTCCATGAGCTAGTGACGTATGGGATATACATTCCTACCAGGAGGGGCAAAGTTTCCCAAACCTCAAAATGCCTATAAATACACCCCTCACCACACCCACAAATCAGTTTAACGCATAGCCAAGAAGTGGGGTGATAAGAAAAAAGTGTGAAAGCATAAAAAAATAAGGAATTGGAATAACTGTTTTATACAAAAAAATCATAACCACCACAAAAAAAGGGTGGGCCTCATGGACTCTTGCTAATATGAAAGAAATGAATTTATCAGGTAAGTTCTTACATAAATTATGTTTTCTTTCATGTAATTAGCAAGAGTCCATGAGCTAGTGACGTATGGGATAATGACTACCCAAGATGTGGATCTTCCACGCAAGAGTCACTAGAGAGGGAGGGATAAAATAAAGACAGCCAATTCCGCTGAAAATAATCCACACCCAAAATAAAGTTTAAATCTTATAATGAAAAAAACTGAAATTATAAGCAGAAGAATCAAACTGAAACAGCTGCCTGAAGTACTTTTCTACCAAAAACTGCTTCAGAAGAAGAAAACACATCAAAATGGTAGAATTTAGTAAAAGTATGCAAAGAAGACCAAGTTGCTGCTTTGCAAATCTGATCAACCGAAGCTTCATTCCTAAACGCCCAGGAAGTAGAAACTGATCTAGTAGAATCAGCTGTAATCCTTTGAGGCGGAGTTTTACCCGACTCGACATAAGCATGATGAATTAAAGATTTCAACCAAGATGCCAAAGAAATGGCAGAGGCCTTCTGACCTTTCCTAGAACCGGAAACGATAACAAATAGACTAGAAGTCTTTCGGAAATTCTTAGTAGCTTCAACATAATATTTCAAAGCTCTAACTACATCCAAAGAATGCAATGATTTCTCCTTAGAATTCTTAGGATTAGGACATAATGAAGGAACCAGGAGAGGTTTTGGAAATTTTTGGAGTGTAGGCGCAAGTGAATGCTTTTACCCCTGTCTTGATTATTCAGTATCCTTATCTAAGGGAATTGTATAAAAGATTTGTATAAAAGATTTGACACTTGTTTAAATAACAAATATATTTATTTGAAAAATAAGAAAAAAATCTCTTTAAAAATTCCAATACGGACTTTGTGACACGTGGTTTACAAGTTCTAATATGTCTTGTAACTAATAAGTGAAGTCTATGACTTGTGTTACAAGATTAATGGTATAGATGTATAGTAACAATATGTTTGGTAGCGAAATACTGTGGTACTAACAAAGAAAAGATTTCACCTACTGAGGCTATAAACAATACCTGATAAAAGCCCAGTTTTTTTACACCTCCCGCTTTTTGGATAAGCGGTAAAAGACGGATCAAAGCCTTCAAAGAAAAACACTTCCAATTTGTATCAACTCCAGCACTTCGGTCTATACCAACAGACCGTTACAAAGACTACCCACATCAAGAGGGAAACGGAGCTGCACACAGTCAGCGGAACTCGACATCCTCCAGCAAAAAAGAGCACAACAACTCGAACCAGGCTCCAGAATCGGTTAGGAGTACAGTAAGTCTTAACGCTCCTTACTCTAATACTTCCCTAGACCGTAGAGCTTTGGTCATTATAGTTCTTATCTCAACACATATTGACAGTGTTTAACACTCAAGGATACTGGCGCAAATAGGAGTGTCCAATATAAACCGACACAAATTATCAAAAAAAAAAAGCTTTTAAGAAAACGACTTTTAAACAACAAATCCACCGGTGGTTTTTCTTTTTCTTTTAATATTGATACTGAGTTACCAAAGAATACAAAAAAATTCCTGTGCAATTTAAATTGCCATACAATAGTCGGCCGACTACTAGCAAGTTTAAAATTGCAGAAATACAGTTTTAACCGTAAATATACAGTTTTACACTTTTGGCAATATATGTTTTATAATTGCAGAAATACAGTTTTAACCGTAAATATACATTTTTACATTTTTAGCAATATATGTTTTATGAAATATTTGTAAGACTTCAAGCAACAAATATTTGTAAGATTTTAAGCAACAAATGTCCAAACATTTTCCTTTCCTCTCTCATATGACAGTGATTTGTGTGAAAGCTAATAATTGCTGATACCAGGAACAAGCACCAAGAATAGTTTTCTATATATATAGTAAAACAAGAAATATTGGCAATAGCAAAACTCTACAAACATAAATTTGACTTTTTAGACTGTGTACTAGGTTTTCAATGCACTAGGTACAACACTCTAACGAGTCCTATTTTCAAAACATTTTCCCAACACATAGGTTGTTTCATTATATTTCTTATGAACATATTGTCACTAAACATATCATTACCAAACATATTGTTACTATACATCTATACCATTAATCTTGTAACACAAGTCATAGACTTCACTTATTAGTTACAAGACATATTAGAACTTGTAAACCACGTGTCACAAAGTCCATATTGGAATTTTTAAAGAGATTTTTTTCTTATTTTTCAAATAAATATATTTGTTATTTAAACAAGTGTCAAATCTTTTATACAAATCTTTTATACAATTCCCTTAGATAAGGATACTGAATAATCAAGACAGGGGTAAAAGCATTCACTTGCGCCTACACTCCAAAAATTTCCAAAACCTCTCCTGTACACCTAAGTAAGATATTTTTTGGGGAAAATATCCTAGGAGTAAAAGGCTTACCCCATTAGGCAGCGCAAAAAAGTTTTATACTTCACTCACCTAAACCATAATGAAGGAACCACAATTTCTCTACTAATGTTGTTAGAATTCACAACCTTAGGTAAAAATTTAAAAGAAGTTCGCAACACCGCCTTATCCTGATGAAAAATCAGAAAAGGAGACTCACAAGAAAGAGCAGATAATTCAGAAACTCTTCTGGCAGAAGAGATGGCCAAAAGGAACAAAACTTTCCAAGAAAGTAATTTAATGTCCAATGAATGCATAGGTTCAAACGGAGGAGCTTGAAGAGCCCCCAGAACCAAATTCAAACTCCAAGGAGGAGAAATTGACTTAATGACAGGTTTTATACGAATCAAAGCTTGTACAAAACAATGAATATCAGGAAGATTAGCAATCTTTCTGTGAAAAAGAACAGAAAGAGCAGAGATTTGTCCTTTCAAGGAACTTGCAGACAAACCTTTATCCAAACCATCCTGAAGAAACTGTAAAATTCTCGGAATTCTAAAAGAATGCCAGGAAAAATGATGAGAAAGACACCAAGAAATATAAGTCTTCCAGACTCTATAATATATCTCCCTAGATACGGATTTAGGAGCCTGTAACATAGTATTAATCACAGAGTCAGAGAAACCTCTTTGACTAAGAATCAAGCGTTCAATCTCCATACCTTTAAATTTAAGGATTTGAGATCCTGATGGAAAAAAGGACCTTGCGACAGAAGGTCTGGTCTTAACGGAAGAGTCCACGGTTGGCAAGAGGCCATCCGGACAAGATCCGCATACCAAAACCTGTGAGGCCATGCTGGAGCTACCAGCAGAACAAACGAGCATTCCTTCAGAATCGTGGAGATTACTCTTGGAAGAAGAACTAGAGGCGGAAAGATATAGGCAGGATGATACTTCCAAGGAAGTGACAATGCATCCACTGCTTCCGCTTGAGGATCCCTGGATCTGGACAGATACCTGGGAAATTTCTTGTTTAGATGAGAGGCCATCAGATCTATTTCTGGAAGTCCCCACATTTGAACAATCTGAAGAAATACCTCTGGGTGAAGAGACCATTCGCCCGGATGTAACGTTTGGCGACTGAGATAATCCGCTTCCCAATTGTCTATACCTGGGATATGAACCGCAGAAACTAGACAGGAGCTGGATTCCGCCCATACCAGAATTCGAGATACTTCTTTCATGGCCAGAGGACTGTGAGTCCCTCCTTGATGATTGATGTATGCCACAGTTGTGACATTGTCTGTCTGAAAACAAATGAACGATTCTCTCTTTAGAAGAGGCCAAGACTGAAGAGCTCTGAAAATTGCACGGAGTTCCAAAATATTGATTGGTAATCTCACCTCCTGAGATTCCCAAACCCCTTGTGCTGTCAGAGACCCCCAAACAGCTCCCCAACCTGTCAGACTTGCATCTGTTGAAATTACAGTCCAGGTCGGAAGAACAAAAGAAGCCCCCTGAACTAAACGATGGTGATCTGTCCACCACGTCAGAGAGTGTCGTACAATCGATTTTAAAGATATTAATTGAGATATCTTTGTGTAATCCCTGCACCACTGGTTCAGCATACAGAGCTGAAGAGGTCGCATGTGAAAACGAGCAAAGGGAATCGCGTCCGATGCAGCAGTCATAAGACCTAGAATTTCCATGCATAAGGCTACTGAAGGGAATGATTGTGATTGAAGGTTTCGACAAGCTGAGATCAATTTTAGACGTCTCGTCAGTCAAAGACAGAGTCATGGACACTGAATATATCTGGAAACCTAAAAAGGTTACCCTTGTCTGAGGAATCAATGAACTTTTCGGTAAATTGATCCTCCAACCATGATCTTGAAGAAACAACACAAGTCGATTCGTATGAGATTCTGCTAAATGTGAAGACTGAGCAAGTACCAAGATATCGTCCAAATAAGGAAATACCACAATACCCTGTTCTCTGATTACAGACAGAAGGGCACCGAGAACCTTTGTAAAAATTCTTGGAGCTGTTGCTAGGCCAAACGGCAGAGCCACAAACTGGTAATGCTTGTCTAGGAAAGAGAATCTCAGAAACTGATAGTGATCTGGATGAATCGGAATATGCAAATATGCATCCTGTAAATCTATTGTGGACATATAATGCCCTTGCTGAACAAAAGGCAGGATAGTCCTTATAGTTACCATTTTGAATGTTGGTATCCTTACATAACGATTCAATATTTTTAGATCCAGAACTGGTCTGAAGGAATTCTCCTTCTTTGGTACAATGAAGAGATTTGAATAAAACCCCAGCCCCTGTTCCAGAACTGGAACTGGCATAATTACTCCAGCCAACTCTAGATCTGAAACACATTTTAGAAATGCTTGAGCCTTCGCTGGATTTACTGGGACACGGGAAAGAAAAAATCTCTTTGCAGGAGGCCTTATCTTAGATTGTGAATTGAATTGATCCAAATTTCTTTGAAAAATTGTAATCTGCCCCCTACCAGCTGGGCTGGAATGAGGGCCGCACCTTCATGTGGACTTGGGAGCTGGCTTTGATTTTCTGAAAGGCTTGGATTTATTCCAGACTGGAGATGGTTTCCAAACTGATACCGCTCCTGTGGGTGAAGGATCAGGCTTTTGTTCCTTATTGTGACGAAAGGAACGAAAACGATTATTAGACCTAAATTTACCTTTAGACCTTTTATCCTGTGGTAAAAAAGTTGCTTTCCCTCCAGTAACAGTTGAGATAATAGAATCCAACTGAGAACCAAATAATTTATTACCCTGGAAAGAAAGGGAAAGCAAAGTTGACTTAGAAGACATATCAGCATTCCAAGTTTTAAGCCATAAAGCTCTTCTAGCTAAAATAGCTAGAGACATATACCTGACATCAACTCTAATGATATCAAAGATGGCATCACAAATAAAGTTATTAGCATGTTGAAGAAGATTAACAATGCTATGAGAATTATGATCTGTTACTTGTTGCGCTAAAGCTTCTAACCAAAAAGTTGAAGCTGCAGCAACATCCGCTAAAGATATAGCAGGTCTAAGAAGATTACCTGAACATAAATGAGCTTTTCTTAGAAAGGATTCAATCTTCCTATCTAAAGGATCCTTAAAGGAAGTACTATCTGCCGTAGGAATAGTAGTACGTTTAGCAAGAGTAGAGACAGCCCCATCAACTTTAGGGATTTTGTCCCAAAATTCTAATTTGTCAGATGGCACAGGATATAATTGCTTAAAACGTTTAGAAGGAGTAAATGAATTACCCAAATTATTCCATTCCCTGGAGATTACCTCAGAAATAGCATCAGGGACAGGAAAAACTTCTGGAATAACTACAAGAGATTTAAAAACCTTATTTAAACGTTTAGATTTAGTATCAAGAGGACCAGAATCCTCTATTTCTAATGCAATTAAGACTTCTTTAAGTAAGGAACGAATAAATTCCATTTGAAATAAATATGAAGATTTATCAGCATCAACCTCTGAGACAGAATCCTCTGAACCAGAGGAACCATTATCAGAATCAGAATGATGATGTTCATTTAAAAATTCATCTGAAAAATGAGAAGTTTTAAAAGACCTTTTACGTTTACTAGAAGGAGGAATAACAGACATAGCCTTCTTAATGGATTTAGAAACAAAATCTCTTATATTAACAGGAACACTCTGAGAATTAGATGTTGACGGAACAGCAACAGGTAATGTAACATTACTAAAGGAAATATCTGCATTAACAAGTTTGTCATGACATTCATTACAAACAGCTGGAGGAACAGATACCACAAGTTTGCAGCAGATACACTTAACTTTGGTAGATCCAGCACCAAGCAGCGTTTTTCCAGAAGTATCTTCTGACTCAGTGTCAATCTGGGACATCTTGCAATATGTAATAGAAAAAACAACATATAAAGCAAAATTGATCAAATTCCTTAAATGACAGTTTCAGGAATGGGAAAAAATGCCAGTGAACAAGCATCTAGCAACCAGAAGCAATAAATAATAATAATAATAATAATAATAATGTGGAGACAATACTGACGCCCACATCCGGAACGCCGACACTTTTGGCGCAAAAAAGTCCGCGCCAAGAATGACGCAATAAAATGAAGCATTTTCAGCCCCCGCGAGCCTAACAGCCCACAGGGAAAAAAGTCAAATTTTAAGGTACGAAAAAAAAAAAAAATGATTGATTTATTCATATGCATTATCCCAAATATGAAACTGACTGTCTGAAATAAGGAACGTTGAACATCCTGAGTCAAGGCAAATAAATGTTTGAATACATATATTTAGAACTTTATATAAAAGTGCCCAAACATAGCTTAGAGTGTCACAGAAAATAAGACTTACTTACCTCAGGACACTCATCTACATGTAGTAGAAAGCCAAACCAGTACTGAAACGAGAATCAGCAGAGGTAATGGTATATATAAGAGTATATCGTCGATCTGAAAAGGGAGGTAAGAGATGAATCTCTACGACCGATAACAGAGAACCTATGAAATAGACCCCGTAGAAGGAGATCATTGAATTCAAATAGGCAATACTCTCCTCACATCCCTCTGACATTCACTGCACGCTGAGAGGAAAACCGGGCTCCAACCTGCTGTGGAGCGCATATCAACGTAGAATCTAGCACAAACTTACTTCACCACCTCCATAGGAGGCAAAGTTTGTAAAACTGATTTGTGGGTGTGGTGAGGGGTGTATTTATAGGCATTTTGAGGTTTGGGAAACTTTGCCCCTCCTGGTAGGAATGTATATCCCATACGTCACTAGCTCATGGACTCTTGCCAATTACATGAAAGAAAACCCAAATCCTAGCAGACTGAGCTATCAGAATAGACACAGCAAGCTCACACACCCCAAAGGATACCTTGATCATAGACCGCTCAGGCATCCTGACATGCAGACCCTGCTGGACCACCAATACAAGGGAACAAAGATCCCGAAACTGGTACAGGAACAAGCGTCAAGATCGCAAAGCCATCCCAGAAAACAGACAAGGCCATAGACCCAAGTATCTATCAAAACAAGTCAGCCATGGAACCAGCAAGATTCCAGGTGAAACCTTCCACTTCCTGACCAGGAGAAGCCCCTAGTAAGGACTCTGTCTCTCAAGAAGCGAATAACCCTTAAAGAAAAAAGGAAGAGGCCAGAAGGGCAATAACCTTCCTAAGGCCCTAAGCCACCGGCTAAACAGGAAGAAAAAACTTCCGCAAATGTCCTAGAATGGACCCCCACACAAGTAGTTCACCCAACAGAGGCACAACCAACCCATTCACCTGCAGAGCAGAGAATCCACCCAGCTAACCCAAGATGATACGACTTACTCTGTGGCAAGGAGTAATAAATACTACGATAGGCCAGGCCGACCCTGACCCAGTCAGGTAGATGGAGCATGGACATAGCACCAGTTCCCACCACCGTGGAACATACTGACCATCCCTGAGATCCAAACAACCTAAAAACTGGGACAGGAGCGAAGCCCCCGAAAGAGGAAAAATGGAAGAAAAAACAGGTCCGGGTACCTAATAGTTCAGGCAACTATACCCTGGAACTAAACATCCCGACTGGCCAAAAAGCCAGACAAAAGGAATGGAGCATATGCAGAAAAAACAGACAGCGCAGAGAACTCGAAAGCTCCGACCAAATGAAGGAACCACCCCTAGATAAAGTCCAACTCTCCAAGGAGCAAGGCTAGAAGTCAAATAGAGAGACTTCACAAGTCCATAGGACAACAGAAGGGAAACCTCAACGTTCCCAAAACCCTACTAGCAGGGCTAGTCTGCCCATCACCTCCACACAGGCAGAGGACACAGGGGAGAGAGGGGAGAGAAAAGTTGCTAAACCTTCCCAGCTCCGGAAAAACCCAAGCTAAACAAGTCCCCCACCAGGATCAACCAACGTCCGGAACACAGATACCCAAAAGGAGATCTAACCCACCTGGGACAATGGAAGAAGACCCAAGGTCTCATAACTCAGACAGACCTTACGGGGCCTAGAGTAAGAGCCATATCGAGATACACTAGAAAGCGCCGACATGTACCACTTTAAAGGTGCCAAAAGCTGCAATAGGTTTCAAAATACAAAACATTCCGCAACCTGGACAGCTATCCATACAAGCTGTTGGATCAGGCCCCATAGGACCATGCAGGAGCCTAAAAACTGAAGGCCAAACAATTCAACCAGTGGCAACAGGGCACTACGTCTGGACTCTGCAGACGGACCATCGCTAACATTACCTGGAAGCAAAAACGTGCTGCAACCTCGGGGGTGGGAGAACACGCCACCGCGCATGGAGAAACCAAAAACTGGGTTACCTGCATGTGTAAAGGTATGAATTGGTAGGGAACTCGCCTCCTGGACGGGGCCCCCCCCCAGAGGCGGAGGACGGGCCCCCCCCCCAGAGGCGGAGGACGGGGGGGCCCCCCAGAGGCGAAGGACGGGGGGGCCCCCCCAGAGGCGGAGGACGGGGGGCCCCCCCCAGAGGCGAAGGACGGGGGGCCCCCCCCAGAGGCGGAGGACGGGGGGGCTCCCCCCAGAGGCGAAGGACGGGGGGCCCCCCCCCAGAGGCGGAGGACGGGGGGGCTCCCCCCAGAGGCGGAGGACGGGGGGCTCCCCCCAGAGGCGGAGGACGGGGGGGCTACCCCCAGAGGCAAAGGATGGGGCCCCCCCCCCCAGAGGACGGGGGCCCCCCCCAAGAGGACGGGGGCCCCCCCCCAGAGGCAGAGGACCCAGGCGCTCTCATATGGCATACGGAACAAAATTGGTCAACATGTGTCAACGAGGCTAATCCGAAGTCATCACCGGACACAGAATCTGAAATTAAAATAGTCTCGTTATCAGATTCCACTATAACTGAATCTGGAAATAGCAGTCTCAGCATCAGAATCCTCCATAACTGGATAGAAGAAATATTAATATGGACTAAAGTATTAAAACAAAAACGGCACCTAACACCCACAATAGCTGGGGCACTCACCACCTCCTATGACCAGACCCCTGCGGACTAGAATATCTCCTTCGCCACACGGTCAGGAATGCGGAAATGGGGAACGGAGCGTAACCACGTCCGAACACAAGTTGAACCGTACCCAACTAATAGACTGCGTCATATCCAAAGGCCTCAAAGTTCCAACGATGAGCCCATAAACATCACACACAAGCAGGTTGAATCACATAAACATGATTATAAACCCCCCTGTTCAATAACTCCCCTCAAGAGATATTAACACTTGATTCCAAGATACTAACAGAGATTTACTGAGACCATTATGTAATACAGTTAGACCCGCCAAAGGTGTGGTAGCCTCTCGGGAAAACATTCACATTACAGTGCATTGACGATAAAGTAAAATGAAACAATCTTACTGGAATCTACGCCGTGGAACAGGAACACGGCCTTTCAAGTGTGACGAATAGTAGCATCGCCTCTGCCATGGACTTGAGAACAAAGCAGGAAGCGGAGCAAAGTTAAACAACGCCGATTGCTTGAGGAGCTGTTAATATGAGTTGGGATGGTTTCGCAGAAAGAATCTCCCTGCATCTCCGGACTCTAACTTTCATCCCAGCCCTCACAGAGACTGACACTACTTAAAACTCCTGTCCCATGCCGAAGAGTACTACCCTCCATAAGAGACAAAAAAACAAAAATTTAAAATTCTGACACTTCTCAGCCATCATCCTGGGACTTAAGGCAAAGAATGGCTGGGGGATGAGGGGAGTGGGAGGAGTATTTAAGCCTTTGGCTGGGTTGTCTTTGCCTCCTCCTGGTGGCCAGGTTCTTATTTCTCAAAAGTTATGCTGTGAACTCGTTCCATTTAAATCTTTAGTTGCATGTAGATAAAATTTTAGAGCACGCACAAAGTCCAGGTTGTATAACAAACGTTCCTTATGAGAATGTGGTTTCGGACAAAATGAAGGAACAACAATTTCTTGATTGATATTACTATCCGACACCACTTTGGGAAGAAATCCCAATTTAGTACGAAGGACCGCCTTATCCACATGAAAAATCGGGTAAGGGGAATCACACTACAAAGCCGAAAGTTCAGAAACTCTGCGAGCAGACGAAACCAGTAGAAAAAAAAACATTCCACGATAACTTAAAATCAACCGAACGCATAGGCTCAAACCGAGCCTGCTTCAAAACTTTCAGAACAAGGTTAAAGCTCCAAGGAGGAGCAACAGGTTTAAACACAGGCCTGATTCTGACCAAGGCCTAAACAAAAGACTGAACATCTGGCAGATCAGCCAGACGTTTGTGCAAAAGAATAGACAGTGCAAAAATCTGACCCTTCAGAATACTGACTGACAACCCTTTCTCCCGGCCCTCCTGAAGAAAACACAGAATGTGAGGAACTCTCACCCCACTCCAAGAAAAACTCTTCGATTCGCACCAATACAGGTATTTACACCATAGCATATGGTAAATCTTACGAGTAACAGGCCTGAAGCATAGTATCAATGACCTTCTCAGAAAAAAACAATTTATGTAAGAAATTACCTGATAAATTAATTTCTTTCATATTGGCAAGAGTCCATGAGCTAGTGACGTATGGGATATACAATCCTACCAGGAGGGGCAAAGTTTCCCAAACCTAAAAAGCCTATAAATACACCCCTCACCACACTCACAATTCAATTAACAAATAGCCAAGTAGTGGGGTGAAAAAGCAAAAAAAGCATACAAAGAGAGGAACTGAAAATATAATTGTGCTTTTTATACAAAAATCATAACCACCATAAAAAGGGTGGGCCTCATGGACTCTTGCCAATATGAAAGAAATGAAATTTATCAGTTAAGTTCTTACATAAATTATGTTTTCTTTCATGTAATTGGCAAGACTCCATGTGCTAGTGACGTATGGGATAGAAATACCCAAGATGTGGGAGACCACAGAAGAGTCACTAGAAAGGGAGGGATAAAAAAAGCCATTTCCTGTTTTAAAAACTAAATCCACAAAAAAATAAGTCTCTTATAAATTTCACATAAATTTCAAGACAAAAACTTAAATCATAAGCAGAAGAATCAAACTGAGACAGCTGCCTGAAGAACTTTTCTACCAAAAGAAGCAAATACATCAAAATGGTAAAATTTTGTAAATGTATGCAAAGAAGCCCAAGTTGCTGCTTTGCAAATCTGATCAACTAAAGCTTCATTCTTAAAAGCCCAAGAAGTGGCGACTGATCTAGTAGAATGAACTTTAATTCTCTGAGGCGGAGACTGACCCACCTCCAAATAAGCCTTGTTAATCAAAAGCTTTAACCATGATGCCAAAGAAATGGCAGAGGCTTTCTGACCTTTCCTTGGACCAGAAAAAAACAACAAATAGACTAGAATTCTTCCTGAAATCTTTAGTAGCTTTGACATAATATTTCAAAGCTCTTACAACATCCAAAGAATGTAAAGATCTTTCAAGAGTATTCTTGGGATTAGGACACAAGGAAGGAACAACAATTTCCCTACTAATGTTGTTAGAATTCACAACCTTAGGAAGAAATTTAAACGAAGTCTGCAAAACAGCCTAATCCTGATAAAAATAAAAATCAGAAAAGGAGACTCACAAGAGAGAGCAGACAATTCAGAAACTCTTCTAGCAGAAGAGATATCCAAAAGGAACAATACTTTCCAAGAAAGTAGTTTAATATCCAAAGAATGCATAGGCTCAAAAGGAGAAGCCTGCAAAACCTTCAAAACCAAATTAAGACTCCATGGAGGAGAAATAGACTTAAAGGGACATAACACTCATATGCTAAATCACTTGAAACGGATTTAGTTTAACTGAAAAAGCTGTCAGGAAAATATCACCTGAGCATCTCTATGTAAAAAAGGAAGATATTTTACCTCACAATCTCCTCAGCTCAGCAGAGTAAGAGTAAGTTCTGTTTAAAAAGTTATACTCAGCTGCTGCCCAGCTGCAGGTTAAAAAAAAAGAAAAGAAAAAAAAGAAATTAACAGCAGCCAATCATCATCAACAGTGCCGAGGTCATGAACTCTTACTGTGATCTCATGAGATTTGACTTAACTCTCATGAGATTTCATAATAAACTTCCTTAAACTGGATAGGGAATTAAGATGAGTGTGCACGAAAGCTCACTCTTTAGCTGTCCCGGGACAGACAACATAATTTATGTAAGAACTTACCTGATAAATTCATTTCTTTCATATTAGCAAGAGTCCATGAGCTAGTGACGTATGGGATATACATTCCTACCAGAAGGGGCAAAGTTTCCCAAACCTCAAAATGCCTATAAATACACCCCTCACCACACCCACAAATCAGTTTAACGAATAGCCAAGAAGTGGGGTGATAAGAAAAAAAGCGAAAGCATATAAATAAGGAATTGGAATAATTGTGCTTTATACAAAAAAATCATAACCACCACAACAAAGGGTGGGCCTCATGGACTCTTGCTCTTATGAAAGAAATTAATTTATCAGGTAAGTTCTTACATAAATTATGTTTTATTTCATGTAATTAGCAAGAGTCCATGAGCTAGTGATGTATGGGATAATAAATACCCAAGATGTGGAACTTCCACGCAAGAGTCACTAGAGAGGGAGGGATAAAAACAGAATTTATGCTTACCTGATAAATTTCTTTCTCCAACGGTGTGTCCGGTCCACTGCGTCATCCTTACTTGTGGGAATATTCTCTTCCCCAACAGGAAACGGCAAAGAGCACAGCAAAAGCTGCCCATATAGCCCCCCCTCTGGCTCCGCCCCCCAGTCATTCGACCGACGGTTAGGACAAAAACATAATTTATGCTTACCTGATAAATTCCTTTCTTCTGTAGTGTGATCAGTCCACGGGTCATCATTACTTCTGGGATATTACTCCTCCCCAACAGGAAGTGCAAGAGGATTCACCCAGCAGAGCTGCATATAGCTCCTCCCCTCTACGTCACTCCCAGTCATTCGACCAAGGACCAACGAGAAAGGAAAAGCCAAGGGTGAAGTGGTGACTGGAGTATAAATTAAAAAATATTTACCTGCCTTAAAAACAGGGCGGGCCGTGGACTGATCACAATACAGAAGAAAGGAATTTATCAGGTAAGCATAAATTATGTTTTCTTCTGTTAAGTGTGATCAGTCCACGGGTCATCATTACTTCTGGGATACCAATACCAAAGCAAAAGTACACGGATGACGGGAGGGATAGGCAGGCTCTTTATACAGAAGGAACCACTGCCTGAAGAACCTTTCTCCCAAAAATAGCCTCCGAAGAAGCAAAAGTGTCAAATTTGTAAAATTTGGAAAAAGTATGAAGCGAAGACCAAGTTGCAGCCTTGCAAATCTGTTCAACAGAGGCCTCATTCTTGAAGGCCCAAGTGGAAGCCACAGCTCTAGTAGAATGAGCTGTAATTCTTTCAGGAGGCTGCTGTCCAGCAGTCTCATAAGCTAAACGAATTATGCTACGAAGCCAAAAAGAAAGAGAGGTAGCGGAAGCTTTTTGACCTCTCCTCTGCCCAGAGTAAATGACAAACAGAGAAGACGTTTGTCGAAATTCCTTAGTTGCCTGTAAGTAAAATTTTAGAGCACGGACTACATCCAGGTTGCGCAGTAGACGTTCCTTCTTTGAAGAAGGATTTGGGCATAAAGAAGGAACAACAATCTCTTGATTGATATTCCTGTTAGTAACTACCTTAGGTAAGAACCCAGGTTTAGTACGCAGGACTACCTTATCCGAATGAAAAATCAAATAAGGAGAATCACAATGTAAGGCTGATAATTCAGAGACTCTTCGAGCCGAGGAAATAGCCATTAAAAATAGAACTTTCCAAGATAACAACTTTATATCAATGGAATGAAGGGGTTCAAACGGAACGCCCTGTAAAACATTAAGAACAAGGTTTAAACTCCATGGTGGAGCAACAGTTTTAAACACAGGCTTAATTCTGGCCAAAGCCTGACAAAAAGCCTGGACGTCAGGAACTTCTGACAGACGTTTGTGTAACAGAATGGACAGAGCTGAGATCTGTCCCTTTAATGAACTAGCAGATAAACCCTTTTCTAAACCTTCTTGTAGAAAAGACAATATCCTAGGAATCCTAACCTTACTCCAAGAGTAACCTTTGGATTCACACCAATATAGGTATTTACGCCATATCTTATGGTAAATCTTTCTGGTAACAGGTTTCCTAGCCTGTATTAAGGTATCAATAACTGACTCAGAAAATCCACGTCTTGATAAAATCAAGCGTTCAATTTCCAAGCAGTCAGCTTCAGAGAAGTTAGATTTTGATGTTTGAAGGGACCCTGTATCAGAAGGTCCTGTTTCAGAGGTAGAGACCAAGGTGGACAGGATGACATGTCCACCAGGTCTGCATACCAAGTCCTGCGTGGCCACGCAGGTGCTATTAGAATCACTGATGCTCTCTCTTGTTTGATTCTGGCAATCAATCGAGGAAGCAACGGGAAGGGTGGAAACACGTAAGCCATCCTGAAGTCCCAAGGTGCTGTCAGAGCATCTATCAGGACTGCTCCTGGATCCCTGGATCTGGACCCGTAACGAGGAAGCTTGGCGTTCTGTCGAGACGCCATGAGATCTATCTCTGGTTTGCCCCAACGTCGAAGTATTTGGGCAAAGACCTCCGGATGAAGTTCCCACTCCCCCGGATGAAAAGTCTGACGACTTAAGAAATCCGCCTCCCAGTTCTCCACTCCCGGGATGTGGATTGCTGACAGGTGGCAAGAGTGAGACTCTGCCCAGCAAATTATCTTTGATACTTCCATCATAGCTAGGGAGCTTCTTGTCCCTCCCTGATGGTTGATGTAAGCTACAGTCGTGATGTTGTCCGACTGAAACCTGATGAACCCCCGAGTTGTCAACTGGGGCCAAGCCAGGAGGGCATTGAGAACTGCTCTCAATTCCAGAATGTTTATTGGCAGGAGACTCTCCTCCTGACTCCATTGTCCCTGAGCCTTCAGAGAATTCCAGACGGCACCCCAACCTAGAAGGCTGGCGTCTGTTGTTACAATTGTCCAGTCTGGTCTGCTGAATGGCATCCCCCTGGACAGATGTGGCCGAGAAAGCCACCATAGAAGAGAATTTCTGGTCTCTTGATCCAGATTCAGAGAAGGGGATAAGACTGAGTAATCCCCATTCCACTGACTTAGCATGCACAGTTGCAGTGGTCTGAGGTGTAAGCGTGCAAAGGGTACTATGTCCATTGCCGCTACCATTAAGCCGATTACCTCCATGCATTGAGCCACTGACGGGTGTTGAATGGAATGAAGGGTGCGGCAAGCACTTTGAAGTCTTGTTAGCCTGTCCTCTGTCAGGTAAATCTTCATTTCTACAGAATCTATAAGAGTCCCCAGGAAGGGAACTCTTGTGAGTGGAACGAGTGAACTTTTCTTTTCGTTCACCTTCCATCCATGTGACCTTAGAAATGCCAGCACTAACTCTGTATGAGACTTGGCAGTTTGAAAGCTTGAAGCTTGTATCAGAATGTCGTCTAGGTATGGAGCTACCGAGATTCCCCGCGGTCTTAGTACCGCCAGAAGAGCACCCAGAACCTTTGTGAAGATTCTTGGAGCTGTAGCCAATCCGAATGGAAGAGCCACAAACTGGTAATGCCTGTCTAGGAAGGCAAACCTTAGGTACCGATAATGATCTTTGTGAATCGGTATGTGAAGGTAAGCATCTTTTAAATCTACAGTGGTCATGTATTGACCCTCTTGGATCATAGGTAAAATTGTCCGAATAGTCTCCATCTTGAACGATGGAACTCTTAGGAATTTGTTTAGGATCTTTAAGTCCAGGATTGGTCTGAAAGTTCCCTCTTTTTTGGGAACCACAAACAGATTTGAGTAAAACCCCTGTCCCTGTTCCGATCGTGGAACTGGATGGATTACTCCCATTAACAAGAGCTCTTGTACGCAGCGTAGAAACGCCTCTTTCTTTGTCTGGATTGTTGACAATCTTGACAGATGAAATCTCTCTCTTGGAGGAGAGTATTTGAAGTCCAGAAGGTATCCCTGAGATATTATCTCTAGCGCCCAGGGATCCTGAACATCTCTTGCCCAAGCCTGGGCGAAGAGAGAAAGTCTGCCCCCCACTAGATCCGATCCCGGATCGGGGGCCCTCAATTCATGCTGTTTTAGGGGCAGCAGCAGGTTTCCTAGTCTGCTTGCCCTTGTTCCAGGACTGGTTAGGTTTCCAGCCTTGTCTGTAGCGAGCAACAGCTCCTTCCTGTTTTGGTGCAGAGGAAGTTGATGCTGCTCCTGCTTTGAAATTACGAAAGGAACAAAAATTAGACTGTCTAGTCTTGGCTTTGGCTTTGTCCTGAGGCAGGGCATGGCCTTTACCTCCTGTAATGTCAGCGATAATCTCTTTCAACCCGGGCCCGAATAAGGTCTGCCCTTTGAAAGGTATATTAAGCAATTTAGACTTAGAAGTAACATCAGCTGACCAGGATTTTAGCCACAGCGCCCTGCGTGCCTGAATGGCGAATCCTGAATTCTTCGCCGTAAGTTTAGTAAGATGTACTACGGCCTCCGAAATGAATGAATTAGCTAGTTTAAGGACTCTAAGCCTGTTCGTAATGTCGTCCAGAGTAGCTGAACCAATGTTCTCTTCCAGAGACTCAATCCAGAATGCCGCTGCAGCCGTGATCGGCGCAATGCATGCAAGGGGTTGCAATATAAAACCTTGTTGAACAAACATTTTCTTAAGGTAACCCTCTAACTTTTTATCCATTGGATCTGAAAAAGCACAGCTATCCTCCACCGGGATAGTGGTACGCTTAGCTAAGGTAGAAACTGCTCCCTCCACCTTAGGGACCGTTTGCCATAAGTCCCTTGTGGTGGCGTCTATTGGAAACATTTTTCTAAATATCGGAGGGGGTGAGAACGGCACACCGGGTCTATCCCACTCCTTAGTAACAATTTCAGTAAGTCTCTTAGGTATAGGAAAAAACAGAATTTATGTTTACCTGATAAATTTCTTTCTCCAACGGTGTGTCCGGTCCACGGCGTCATCCTTACTTGTGGGATATTCTCTTCCCCAACAGGAAATGGCAAAGAGCCCAGCAAAGCTGGTCACATGATCCCTCCTAGGCTCCGCCTACCCCAGTCATTCGACCGACGTTAAGGAGGAATATTTGCATAGGAGAAACCATATGGTACCGTGGTGACTGTAGTTAAAGAAAATAAAATATCAGACCTGATTAAAAAAACCAGGGCGGGCCGTGGACCGGACACACCGTTGGAGAAAGAAATTTATCAGGTAAACATAAATTCTGTTTTCTCCAACATAGGTGTGTCCGGTCCACGGCGTCATCCTTACTTGTGGGAACCAATACCAAAGCTTTAGGACACGGATGAAGGGAGGGAGCAAATCAGGTCACCTAAATGGAAGGCACCACGGCTTGCAAAACCTTTCTCCCAAAAATAGCCTCAGAAGAAGCAAAAGTATCAAACTTGTAAAATTTGGTAAAAGTGTGCAGTGAAGACCAAGTCGCTGCCCTACATATCTGATCAACAGAAGCCTCGTTCTTGAAGGCCCATGTGGAAGCCACAGCCCTAGTGGAATGAGCTGTGATTCTTTCGGGAGGCTGCCGTCCGGCAGTCTCGTAAGCCAATCTGATGATGCTTTTAATCCAAAAAGAGAGAGAGGTAGAAGTTGCTTTTTGACCTCTCCTTATACCTGAATAAACAACAAACAAGGAAGATGTTTGTCTAAAATCCTTTGTAGCATCTAAATAGAATTTTAGAGCGCGAACAACATCCAAATTGTGCAACAAACGTTCCTTCTTTGAAACTGGTTTTGGACACAGAGAAGGTACGATAATCTCCTGGTTAATGTTTTTGTTAGAAACAACTTTTGGAAGAAAACCAGGTTTAGTACGTAAAACCACCTTATCTGCATGGAACACCAGATAAGGAGGAGAACACTGCAGAGCAGATAATTCTGAGACTCTTCTAGCAGAAGAAATCGCAACTAAAAACAAAACTTTCCAAGATAATAACTTAATATCAACGGAATGTAAGGGTTCAAACGGAACCCCCTGAAGAACTGAAAGAACTAAATTGAGACTCCAAGGAGGAGTCAAAGGTTTGTAAACAGGCTTGATTCTAACCAGAGCCTGAACAAAGGCTTGAACATCTGGCACAGCTGCCAGCTTTTTGTGAAGTAATACCGACAAGGCAGAAATCTGTCCCTTCAGGGAACTTGCCGATAATCCTTTTTCCAATCCTTCTTGAAGGAAGGATAGAATCCTAGGAATCTTAACCTTGTCCCAAGGGAATCCTTTAGATTCACACCAACAGATATATTTTTTCCAAATTTTGTGGTAAATCTTTCTAGTCACAGGCTTTCTGGCCTGAACAAGAGTATCGATCACAGAATCTGAGAATCCTCGCTTCGATAAAATCAAGCGTTCAATCTCCACGCAGTCAGCTGGAGTGAAACCAGATTCGGATGTTCGAACGGACCCTGAACAAGAAGGTCTCGTCTCAAAGGTAGCTTCCAAGGTGGAGCCGATGACATATTCACCAGATCTGCATACCAAGTCCTGCGTGGCCACGCAGGAGCTATCAAGATCACCGACGCCCTCTCCTGCTTGATCCTGGCTATCAGCCTGGGGATGAGAGGAAATGGCGGGAACACATAAGCTAGTTTGAAGGTCCAAGGTGCTACTAGTGCATCCACTAGAGCCGCCTTGGGATCCCTGGATCTGGCCCCGTAGCAAGGAACTTTGAAGTTCTGACGAGAGGCCATCAGATCCATGTCTGGAATGCCCCACAGGTGAGTGACTTGGGCAAAGATTTCCGGATGGAGTTCCCACTCCCCCGGATGCAATGTCTGACGACTCAGAAAATCCGCTTCCCAATTTTCCACTCCTGGGATGTGGATAGCAGACAGGTGGCAGGAGTGAGACTCCGCCCAAAGAATAATTTTGGTTACTTCTTCCATCGCTAGGGAACTCCTTGTTCCCCCCTGATGGTTGATGTACGCAACAGTCGTCATGTTGTCTGATTGAAACCGAATGAACCTGGTCCTCGCAAGCTGGGGCCAGGCCTGGAGCGCATTGAATATCGCTCTCAGTTCCAGAATATTTATCGGTAGAAGAGATTCTTCCCGAGACCAAAGACCCTGAGCTTTCAGGGATCCCCCAGACCGCGCCCCAGCCTATCAGACTGGCGTCGGTCGTGACAATGACCCACTCTGGTCTGTGGAACATCATCCCTTGAGACAGATTGTCCAGGGACAGCCACCAACGGAGTGAGTCTCTGGTCCTCTGATTTACTTGTATCTTCGGAGACAAGTCTGTATAGTCCCCATTCCACTGACTGAGCATGCACAGTTGTAATGGTCTTAGATGAATGCGCGCAAAAGGAACTATGTCCATCGCCGCCACCATCAACCCGATCACTTCCATGCACTGAGCTATGGAAGGAAGAGGAACGGAATGAAGTATCCGACAAGAGTCCAGAAGCTTTGTTTTTCTGGCCTCTGTTAGAAAGATCCTCATTTCTAAGGAGTCTATAATTGTTCCCAAGAAGGGAACCCTTGTTGACGGGGATAGAGAACTCTTTTCCACGTTCACTTTCCAGCCGTGAGATCTGAGAAAGGCCAGGACAATGTCCGTGTGAGCCTTTGCTTGAGGAAGGGACGACGCTTGAATCAGAATGTCGTCCAGGTAAGGTACTACTGCAATGCCCCTTGGTCTTAGCACCGCTAGAAGGGACCCTAGTACCTTTGTGAAAATCCTTGGAGCAGTGGCTAATCCGAAAGGAAGCGCCACGAACTGGTAATGTTTGTCCAGGAATGCAAACCTTAGGAACCGATGATGTTCCTTGTGGATAGGAATATGTAGATACGCATCCTTTAAATCCACCGTGGTCATGAATTGACCTTCCTGGATGGAAGGAAGGATAGTTCGAATGGTTTCCATCTTGAACGATGGGACCTTGAGAAATTTGTTTAAGATCTTGAGATCTAGGATTGGTCTGAACGTTCCCTCTTTTTTGGGAACTATGAACAGATTGGAGTAGAACCCCATCCCTTGTTCTCTTAATGGAACAGGATGAATCACTCCCATTTTTAACAGGTCTTCTACACAATGTAAGAACGCCTGTCTTTTTATGTGGTCTGAAGACAACTGCGACCTGTGGAACCTCCCCCTTGGGGGAAGTCCCTTGAATTCCAGAAGATAACCCTGGGAGACTATTTCTAGCGCCCAAGGATCCAGAACATCTCTTGCCCAAGCCTGAGCGAAGAGAGAGAGTCTGCCCCCCACCAGATCCGGTCCCGGATCGGGGGCCAATATTTCATGCTGTCTTGGTAGCAGTGGCAGGTTTCTTGGCCTGCTTTCCCTTGTTCCAGCCTTGCATTGGTCTCCAAGCTGGCTTGGCCTGAGAAGTATTACCCTCTTGCTTAGAGGACGTAGCACCTTGGGCTGGTCCGTTTTTACGAAAGGGACGAAAATTAGGTCTATTTTTTGCCTTGAAAGGCCGATCCTGAGGAAGGGCGTGGCCCTTACCCCCAGTGATATCAGAGATAATCTCTTTCAAGTCAGGACCAAACAACGTTTTCCCCTTGAAAGGAATGTTTAGTAGCTTGTTCTTGGAAGACGCATCAGCCGACCAAGATTTCAACCAAAGCGCTCTGCGCGCCACAATAGCAAACCCAGAGTTCTTAGCCGCTAACTTAGCCAATTGCAAAGAGGCGTCTAGAGTGAAAGAATTAGCCAATTTGAGAGCATTGATTCTGTCCATAATCTCCTCATAAGGAGGAGAGTCACTATCGAGCACCTTAAGCAGTTCATCAAACCAGAAATATGCGGCAGTAGTGACAGGGACAATGCATGAAATGGGTTGTAGAAGGTAACCCTGCTGAACAAACATCTTTTTAAGCAAACCTTCTAATTTTTTATCCATAGGATCTTTGAAAGCACAACTATCCTCTATGGGAATAGTGGTGCGTTTGTTTAAAGTAGAAACCGCTCCCTCGACCTTGGGGACTGACTGCCATAAGTCCTTTCTAGGGTCGACCATAGGAAACAATTTTTTAAATATGGGGGGAGGGACGAAAGGAATACCGGGCCTTTCCCATTCTTTATTAACAATGTCCGCCACCCGCTTGGGTATAGGAAAAGCTTCTGGGAGCCCCGGCACCTCTAAGAACTTGTCCATTTTACATAGTTTCTCTGGGATGACTAAATTTTCACAATCATCCAGAGTGGATAATACCTCCTTAAGCAAAATGCGGAGATGTTCCAATTTAAATTTAAATGTAATCACATCAGATTCAGCCTGCTGAGAAATGTTCCCTAAATCAGAAATTTCTCCCTCAGACAAAACCTCCCTGGCCCCCTCAGATTGGGTTAGGGGCCCTTCAGAGATATTAATATCAGCGTCGTCATGCTCTTCAGTAACTAAAACAGAGCAGCCACGCTTACGCTGACAAGGGTTCATTTTGGCTAAAATGTTTTTGACAGAATTATCCATTACAGCCGTTAATTGTTGCATAGTAAGGAGTATTGGCGCGCTAGATGTACTAGGGGCCTCCTGAGTGGGCAAGACTCGTGTAGACGAAGGAGGGAATGATGCAGTACCATGCTTACTCCCCTCACTTGAGGAATCATCTTGGGCATCATTGTCATTATCACATAAATCACATTTATTTAAATGAATAGGAATTCTGGCTTCCCCACATTCAGAACACAGTCTATCTGGTAGCTCAGACATGTTAAACAGGCATAAACTTGATCAGAAAGTACAAAAAACGTTTTAAAATAAAACCGTTACTGTCACTTTAAATTTTAAACTGAACACACTTTATTACTGCAATTGCGAAAAAACATGAAGGAATTGTTCAAAATTCACCAAATTTTCACCACAGCGTCTTAAAGCTTTGAAAATATTGCACAACAATTTTGGAAGCTTTAACCCTTAAAATAACGGAACCGGAGCCGTTTTAAGCTTTAAACCCCTTTACAGTCCCTGGTATCTGCTTTGCTGAGACCCAACCAAACCCAAAGGGGAATACGATACCAAATGACGCCTTCAGAAGTCTTTTATAAGTATCAGAGCTCCTCTCACATGCGACTGCATGCCATGCCTCTCAAAAACAAGTGCGCAACACCGGCGCGAAAATGAGACTCTGCCTATGCTTTGGGAAAGCCCCTAAAGAATAAGGTGTCTAAAACAGTGCCTGCCGATATTATTATATCAAAATACCCAGATAAAATGATTCCTCAAGGCTAAATATGTGTTAATAATCAATCGATTTAGCCCAGAAAAAGTCTACAGTTTAAATAAGCCCTTGTGAAGCCCTTATTTACAATCGTAATAAACATGGCTTACCGGATCCCATAGGGAAAATGACAGCTTCCAGCATTACATCGTCTTGTTAGAATGTGTCATACCTCAAGCAGTAAGAGACTGCACTCTGTTCCCCCAACTGAAGTTAATTGCTCTCAACAGTCCTGTGTGGAACAGCCATGGATTTTAGTTACGGTTGCTAAAATCATTTTCCTCATACAAACAGAATTCTTCATCTCTTTTCTGTTTCTGAGTAAATAGTACGTACCAGCACTATTTGAAAATAACAAACTCTTGATTGAATAATGAAAAACTACAGTTAAACACTAAAAAACTCTAAGCCATCTCCGTGGAGATGTTGCCTGTACAACGGCAAAGAGAATGACTGGGGTAGGCGGAGCCTAGGAGGGATCATGTGACCAGCTTTGCTGGGCTCTTTGCCATTTCCTGTTGGGGAAGAGAATATCCCACAAGTAAGGATGACGCCGTGGACCGGACACACCTATGTTGGAGAAACATAATTTATGTAAGAACTTACCTGATAAATTCATTTATTTCATATTAACAAGAGTCCATGAGCTAGTGACGTATGGGATATACATTCCTACCAGGAGGGGCAAAGTTTCCCAAACCTCAAAATGCCTACAAATACACCCCTCACCACACCCACAAATCAGTTTAACGAATAGCCAAGAAGTGGGGTGATAAGAAAAAAGTGCGAAGCATATAAAATAAGGAATTGGAATAATTGTGCTTTATACAAAAAAATCATAACCACCACAAAAAAGGGTGGGCCTCATGGACTCTTGTTAATATGAAAGAAATGAATTTATCAGGTAAGTTCTTACATAAATTATGTTTTCTTTCATGTAATTAACAAGAGTCCATGAGCTAGTGACGTATGGGATAATGAATACCCAAGATGTGGATCTTTCCACACAAGAGTCACTAGAGAGGGAGGGATAAAATAAAGACAGCCAATTCCTGCTGAAAATAATCCACACCCAAAATAAAGTTTAATGAAAAACATAAGCAGAAGATTCAAACCGAAACCACTGCGTGAAGTACCTTTCTACCAAAAACTGCTTCAGAAGAAGAGAATACATCAAAATGGTAGAATTTAGTAAAAGTATGCAAAGAGGACGAAGTCGCTGCTTTGCAAATCTGATCAACTGAAGCTTCATTCCTAAACGCCCAGGAAGTAGAAACTGACCTAGTAGAATGAGCTGTAATCCTCTGAGGCGGAGTTTTACCCGACTCAACATAGGCAAGATGAATTAAAGATTTCAACCAGGATGCCAAAGAAATGGCAGAAGCTTTCTGGCCTTTTCTAGAACCAGAAAAGATGACAAATAGACTAGAAGTCTTTCGGAAAGATTTAGTAGCTTCAACATAATATTTCAAAGCTCTAACAACATCCAAAGAATTTAACGATTTCTCCTTAGAATTCTTAGGATTAGGACATAATGAAGGAACCACGATTTCTCTACTAATGTTGTTGGAATTCACAACCTTAGGTAAAAATTCAAAGGAAGTTCGCAACACCGCCTTATCCTGATGAAAAATCAGAAAAGGAGACTCACAAGAAAGAGCAGATAATTCAGAAACTCTTCTGGCAGAAGAGATGGCCAAAAGGAACAAAACTTTCCAAGAAAGCAATTTAATGTCCAATAAATGCATAGGTTCAAACGGAGGAGCTTGAAGAGCTCCCAGAACCAAATTCAAACTCCATGGAGGAGAAATTGACTTAATGACAGGTTTTATACGAACCAAAGCTTGTACAAAACAATGAATATCAGGAAGAATAGCAATCTTTCTGTGAAAAAGAACAGAAAGAGCAGAGATTTGTCCTTTCAAGGAACTTGCGGACAAACCCTTATCTAAACCATCCTGAAGAAATTGTAATATTCTCGGAATTCTAAAAGAATACCAAGAAAAATGATGAGTAAGACACCAAGAAATATAAGTCTTCCAGACTCTATAATATATCTCTCTAGATACAGATTTACGAGCCTGTAACATAGTATCAATCACAGAGTCAGAGAAACCTCTTTGACTAAGAATCAAGCGTTCAATCTCCATACCTTTAAGTTTAAGGATTTCAGATCCGGATGGAAAAAACATAATTTATGCTTACCTGATAAATTCCTTTCTTCTGTTGTGTGATCAGTCCACGGGTCATCATTACTTCTGGGATATAACTCCTCCCCAACAGGAAATGCAAGAGGATTCACCCAGCAGAGCTGCATATAGCTCCTCCCCTCTACGTCAGTCCCAGTCATTCGACCAAGAATCAACGAGAAAGGAGTAACCAAGGGTGAAGTGGTGACTGGAGTATAATTTAAAAAATATTTACCTGCCTTAAAACAGGGCGGGCCGTGGACTGATCACACAACAGAAGAAAGGAATTTATCAGGTAAGCATAAATTATGTTTTCTTCTGTTATGTGTGATCAGTCCACGGGTCATCATTACTTCTGGGATACCAATACCAAAGCAAAAGTACACGGATGACGGGAGGGATAGGCAGGCTCATTATACAGAAGGAACCACTGCCTGAAGAACCTTTCTCCCAAAAATAGCCTCCGAAGAAGCAAAAGTATCAAATTTGTAAAATTTGGAAAAAGTATGAAGCGAAGACCAAGTTGCAGCCTTGCAAATCTGTTCAACAGAGGCCTCATTCTTAAAGGCCCAAGTGGAAGCCACAGCTCTAGTGGAGTGAGCTGTAATTCTTTCAGGAGGCTGCTGTCCAGCAGTCTCATAGGCTAAACGTATTATGCTACGAAGCCAAAAAGAGAGAGAGGTAGCAGAAGCTTTTTGACCTCTCCTCTGTCCAGAATAAACGACAAACAGGGAAGAAGTTTGGCGAAAATCTTTAGTTGCCTGCAAGTAGAACTTGAGGGCACGAACTACATCCAAATTGTGTAGCAGACGTTCCTTCTTTGAAGAAGGATTTGGACACAGGGATGGAACAACAATCTCTTGATTGATGTTCCTGTTAGTGACTACCTTAGGTAAGAACCCAGGTTTAGTACGCAGAACTACCTTGTCTGAGTGAAAAATCAGATAAGGGGAATCACAGTGTAAGGCTGATAACTCAGAGACTCTTCGAGCCGAGGAAATAGCCATTAAAAACAGAACTTTCCAAGATAACAATTTTATATCAATGGAATGAAGGGGTTCAAACGGAACACCCTGTAAAACGTTAAGAACTAAGTCGCT